>NC_056741.1:1405266072-1405318572 GCF_019279795.1 Protopterus annectens
TCACCTCAGGCTTTGTGCCCACTGAATGGCACACCATGATGGTTATCCCACTCCACAAAGGGGGAGCCACGACGGACCCCGGGAACTACTGCCCCATTAGCCCTGACGAGCCTGGTCTGCAAGGCCATGGAACGTATCATCATGGAACTCATAAACAAAGACATTGGTAATCTCCAAACTCTGGACCCTACCCAGTTTGGGTTTGTAAAAGGCAGATCATGTCTCCTAAACCTGACTGACTTCTTTGAAGCAGTCGCCAAAGCCATAGATGAGGGTAAGGTCTTTCACACAGTTTATCTAGATCTTGCCAAGGCTTTTGACACCATCCCCCACTCTGGAATTATAGATAAGCTCACTAAACTAGGTATAAATCCCTATGTCACAAGATGGGCTGCCAACTGGCTCATGGACAGAACCCATACTGTGAAAGTAGCAGACTCCAAATCCGACTTCAGACCAGTGACAAGTGGAGTACCACAGGGTTCAGTCCTGGGTCCTCTCCTGTTTGGTATCTACTTCTCTGAAGTACAGGCTAACAAAGAAGGTCTTTGGCTAACAAAGTTTGAAAATGACTGCAAACTAGGAGCCATAATCGAAACTCCTAACAATGTGGACATACTACAAAAGGGCCTCAGTGAGACAGATGCCTGGTGTCAAAGCCATGGCCTGAAGCTCAATGCCAAAAAGTGTATTGTCATCCCCTTTGGTAAAAACTCTGTACCCATGAACTACCATATAAGTGGTAGTCTACTTAATGCCAAAAGTGTGATAAGAGACCTTGGGGCACAGGTGGACAGTAGTCTCTCCTTTGATAATCACATCGCCACAGTGGTCAGGAAATCCTTCTACGTGGCTCACCTCATCACAAAAGGTTTCTCATCCAGAAAAAAAGAGGTCATTGTTCCCCTCTACTCATCACTCATTAGATCCATTATAGAGTACAATGCCCCTTTTGGTATGTACCTCACAAGACATCTACAACAACTGGAAAGGCCACAGAAATACCACGCAAAGAGGATTACTGGCTTCATACAGATGTCCTATGCAGACCATCTCAAAAAACTCCAGCTTTACTCCGTTGCATATTGCCTACTCAGAGGTGATCTCTGCCTAACATACAAAGCTATGTCAAACCCAGAGCTGTTGGACATTCTCCACTTAAAGAAATCCCAATTCCTCCGAGCTACATGTTCTAGGGACCTAAACCTTTTCACCACAATAAACAGAACATGCTAGAGGGATAGATTCCTGTCCCAGAGACTTCCCATGCTCTGGAACAGACTACCTATCTATGTCAAACAGAGCTCCTCATTAGTACTCTTCAAGAAAAATCTTGATGATTGGATGGGAAATAGGAAATTCACCCCAGGGTTCACTTCTGTGGCTCTGCTCGACAGGGGCACAGGAAAATAATGTTCTTGGGTGTCGAAAGCCAGGGTACCTTTTTGGCAAGGCTTATAATAAGCCCTAGGGCTAATAGCCTAGTACCTACCTATGAATCTATGAACCTATATATTTAGAACCAAACAACTCCAATCCAAGGAATAATGAAGCACAAGAAACACACCACCTTGTTGATGTCTACACACAGATGCACACATTGAACAGAAAAGTGGCAACAAAATAAAGTGAGAAAAACAGGAAAATCTCTATTCTTTAGCACCTTTGTCCCATTTATTTCTTTTGGAATTTCATCAGAAAATAGAGTTCATTATATAGCTTAGTTTAAAAAAGCCTCTCCAAACTGATATCACAACTGTACACCCAACAGAATAACAGCACAATCAAATAATATGTCTCTATGTAATGGCATCAAAGCTACATCAAACAAAAATAATTCATATTAATAACCATATAATGTAATCACATACAAAAAATGTTAAAACCTCCTAATCATATAGTTTTAGCCTTCAAAAGACATTTAACATTTATCAGTTTATTTAGTCTGTGAAATTTATCTACCCTTAATAAAATCCGCCTCTTGAGGTCCCAGACCTCTTAATACTTTGTTACAAGTTAATATAAGCCATCCCTTGAACTTGTTCTAACATGGAGAAATGAAATTCATGAAATCCTTCACAAAGCATAGAAGGTTTAGCTAAAGCATTAGTTAAGCTCTTATCCTTTATCACTTTGACATGTTCTCTAATTCGCAAATGCAACTTTCTAACACTTTTACCTATACAAAACTGTGGACAACTACTACATTGGGCAATATAAACAATATTATTACTTTGACAGTAAATCAATTCTTAGCTGCAAAATTAAAATTAACATGTTCAAAACAGATACTACTTAAATTAGGCATAAATCTACACTATTTGCAATCCAATCAGGAAAAAGTTCCAGTTCTCCCATTAAATATCTTTTCTTCTTAGCCTAAATTCTTTTCAAACAATTGTTTTAAATTGGTTGCTTTTTTGACTATGAACAATGGCATTTCATCCAATACTTATATTAATTCAGTATTTCCAGATATTATTCTCCAATTGGCAGATATTATTTTCTTAATAGCTTCACTATCAATACACATTGAAACCAGGAAAGCACAAGGTCTATCCACCATGGAAGTATCAGCCGTTCCTATATTTCGATTAGCTGATTTAGCTAAGCCATTTATAATAATAGGCTGAAACTTGATCCATCTATTGGCTGTAACTTCTTTACTAATATTCATGAGTTCACTGGATGGATAACCCCTAGCTAAAAAAATCTTTAACAATATTGAACATCTCTTCTATAAACATCCAATCTTCACTAGTAATTCGGCTTATATGAATAGCCTGTCCCCTAAAAATATTTAATTTCATATGTTTTGGATGATGGCTTCTATAGTATACATAATTGTTAGTAAAGGTCTCCTTTCTGTGAATGAAACAAAAGCACTACAGAACAGTGTTTTTCCTGGTTTTCACACTTTATTGTGTTGCCACTTTTCTGGTCAGTGTGTGTGTGTCTCTGTGTGTAGACATCAACAAGGTGGTGTGTTTCTTGTGCTTCATTTTTCCGTGAATTGGAGTTGTTTGGTTCTTAAATTATTTTTTTTCTCTAAAGATGGCTCACCTTGGGGCGACTGCTGACTTTGATAACAGTGGCAACCTTTCTACCCTAGTTGAACAGGGTAGAGTTGGACATAATGGTCATGCAAATTTGGATATGAGCATTTATATTTACAGAGTGAGTTACAGATGTTGACACAATCCTTTCAACAGGCCATGTCACAAACGAATTTGGCCCTGCGGATATTGCAGCCTAATGGTGTGTCCAATGATGAATTAAACAGAAATCCTTCTGATTCTTTGTCCCTTTCCAGTGATTCTACTGTTTTGGCTGATGTGGGACAGCCAAGCAAAGACTTTGTTTCTGGATTTGTTCACAGTGCAGTTAACACTCCGTTTTCCAACAGTGTAACTAATTCTAATTATTTGTCAAATGTTCTAAAAGAAGTTCCTGATGTTAACTGTAAGTTTGGTATTTATGATCTAGAAAAGAAATTGTTGAAACTGAAATCCCCCGAATATGATAATTTTTATCTTGCACATTGTATTGAACTAAAACAAGTGCCACTTGGCTTGTGAGTATATACATTTCCAAATGGTGTTAGCTATATAGTTTGTTACATGAACTTGTGGCACTTTATAACAACATTGGGCTTGAGGTTTTAAAGCCTTTAATTAAGAGTAAGTATGGCCAAAATAAATGTTTAAAGACTTAGTTTCAAAGACTTAATGATTCTATAGTCCAATATAGGTCCTTTGTACATTTTAAATCTGTTTATGACAGTGTGGCTGATAAGATTGATAGACATGTTGCCACACTTATAACTAAGAAGAACAAAATATTGGAACAGGATTTGCAAGAGTATCTTAATGACCAGCCTATTTAATTTCTACAAATAGGGGTTTCACATCTATTAATAATACTGGCAGCAATTTTGGTACTGAAACATCTGTTGGATCTAATATGGCTCAATTGGATGATATTTCTGTGCCTGGAGAAGGTTCTGATAGGTCCCAAGAAGTTCGGACTGTGACTGGTTCAAATGAGTAGGCCCAGAATAATTCAGCAGCCAATGAAGCTCCTAATTCTGAAATAAGGACTGTTTTCAGTGCCACCAGTCATCTGCTTTTCTCCAGCTGAGATCTTACAGCAAAACGATGAGCATGAACCAGAATATGAGACAGAACGGAGGCAAAAGAAGAGGCAGAGAAAGCGGGAGAGGATGATACATTGGAATCTCCCTACTACCATTGAAGCCTCTGATGCTCGTAATGAGCTTAATGCTTTAAGCATGTTGACTGTTCGATCTTTAATCTTACATTATTTCCTGTCAATAAATATCAAATAAATGTATTATCCAAAGGATTTAACTTCATTCCAAGAAGAAGAGTTGAATATACAGATTTAATTGTTGATTTTAAATTATATGTAAGGAAATTAAATCTGAAATTTATTAAGCATGATGTTGATAATTAAAATTATTGAAGTAACAGAAAGCCTAGCACAGTCAATCCTCCACTTAACAATACACTTAATATCTTCAAAAAATCTTGTGAAAAATGATTTTGATATGTTAGTTAAAAATAAACCTGCATATAAATATTTTAATTTAAGTCATTAGGAATTAAAAGCATTAAAGGACCTATATAACTGTAAACACTTGAGTTTTATAGAAGCTGACTAGGGCTGCAGACTGGTCATAATGGAGCAAGACAGATATAAGTCTGAAATGTTTAAAATATTGAGTGACACTAGACATTATGTAAAGGTTAATAAAAACTTTGTAAAACAATGTTATTATGAAGATAGAAATATTTTTGAACATTTTAATCACGGGCATATTACATTTAAAATTTATGATTTCTAGTGGTTGAAGAACCTGAGTTGGGTAGAATGTCTGGCATACCTAAAACAGATAAAGATGCCATTAATCCCCCATTCAAGCCAATACTGTCTTTATCTTGGCATGAGACTACCACCATTTCTCATTACTTAGTGTATTACATCCCTTAGTCCAAAAAGCAAATATTATATCAGAGATTCCTGGTCATTTTTTGATTTTTTTTGAAGAATTTTGAAGATGAGAATGGTTACCTGTTATGCACAGTTAATGTAACTTCTCTTTATATAAATATTGATCAGGAAGATGGTGTAGAATATATCAAATTATATCGTGATAAGTCCCAGTATAGAAATAAATCCTATTAGTACTTGATGGAAATTGCTCTAACCAATAACTTCTTCCTATTTGAGGACATTGTTTACGTCCAAATCATTGGAGTTGCTATAGGGGCCTATGCTGCCCCGACATTTGCAAACACTGTCTTATGTTGGTGGAAAAGTAACACTTTGATAAATTTACCCATATATAGATATGTTAAGTGTTACAAATGATACACTGATGATTTTTTTTGGGGGGGAGGACAATACAGTTGCATCTTTCAAGTAATTTTTGGAGGAGATTAATAATAGTATCCAAGAGCTGGATTCACAGAAAGGAGATCTTTATTAACAATTATTTATACTATATAAGCTATTATCCAAAACTTGTGAAATTAAGTATTTTCTGGGGACAGGTTATTTTTATAAGCTGAATTACTAGTGAAGACTGGATGTTTATGGAAGAGATGCCCAATATTTTTAAGTTTCTTTTAGCTACGGGTTATCCACCTAGAGACTCATGAATATAAGTAGAGAGGTTATAGCCAACAGATGGATCAAGTTTCAACCTATTATCAGGAAAAAGGCTTAGCTAAATCAGCCAATAGAACTATAGGAATGGCTGATACTTCCGTGGTGGACACATCTTGTACTATCCCTGTTTCTATGTGTAATGACAGTGAAGCTATTACGAAAATTATATCTACCAACAGGAGAATAATAATGAGGTTCTCAGCTAGAGCGCCTTCTGCGTGGAGACATGCGTGAATGGGCGTACCTTCGTTGAAGGTTGTGCGTCAGGGCTGGTAACTGGGCATGTAAAAATCAACTACCAATCATTAGCGGATTTGAGTTCCGCTGTGGCGATCCCTGACCGGGAAAAGCCGAAAGACACAACAACAACAACTGAATTAATGAAAGCATTGAGTGATATGCCTTTGTTCATAGTCAAAAAATCAACCAATTTACAATTGTTTCAAAAGAACTTAGGCTAAGAAGAAAAAATATTTAACGGGAAAACTGGAACTTCTTCCTGTTTGGATTGCAAACAGTGCAAATTTGTGTACATTTTAAGCAGTATCTATTTTGAACATGTTGATTTCAATTTTGTAGCTGAGAATCGATTTAACTGTAAAAGTAATGATATTGTTTATATTCCCCAATGTAGTAATTGTCTGCAGTTCTGTATAGGTAAAAGTGTTATAAAGTTGCGTATGCAATTTAGAGAACATGTCAAAGTGATAAAGGATATGTATTTAACTAATGCTTTAGCTAAACATTCTATGCTTTGTGAAGGATTGTTTATATTAACAGATGTAATAAAGTGTTAGCTCAGGGGGCATTTTATTAAGGGCAGATAAGTTTCCAGGACTAAATTAATTGATACATGTTAAATGTCTTTTGAAGGCTAAAAATTTATGATTAGGAGGTTTTAACGTTTTTTGTATCTGATTATATTATGTGGTTATTAATCTGAATTATTATGTGGTTATTAATCTGAATTTGTTTTGTTTGATGTAGCTTTGATGTCATTACGTAGAGACATATTATTTGATTGTACTGTTATTCTGCTGGGTGTACATTTGTGATGTCATTTTGGATGTCTTTTTAAACTAAGCTGTGTAATAAACTCCATTTTCTAATGAAGTTCCAAATGAAATAAATGGAAATGAAAGTGCTAAAGAATAGAGTTTTCCCTGGTTTTCGTACTTTATTGTGTTGCCATTTTTCTGGTCAATGTGTGCCGCTGTGTGTAGACATCAACAATGTGGTGGGAAGATTGAGGAATGGTGAGGATGCAGGGAGTAGAGCTGGCGAAGGTGGATGAGTTTAAATAGCTGGGGTCAACAGTTCAGAGTAATGGCGAGTGTGGAAGAGAGGTGAAGAAGAGAGTACAGACAGGATGGAGTGGGTGGAGAAGAGTGTCAGGAGTGATTTATGACAGACAAGAAACAGTAAAAGTGAAAGGGAAGGTCTACAAGAGGGTAGTGAGATTGGCTATGTTATATGGGTTGGAGACAGTGGCGTTGACAAAAAGGCAGGAGTCATAGCTGGATATGGCAGAGTTAAAGATGTTAAGATTTGCACTGGGTGTGATGAGGGTGGACAGAATTAGGAATAAGTATATTAGAGGGTCAGCCCAGGTTGGACGGTTTGCAGACAAAGCCAGAAAGGCGAGATTATGTTGGTTTGGACATGTGCTGAGGAGAGATGCTCGGTATATTGGGAAAAGGATGCTAAGGATGAAGCTGCCAGGTAAGAGGAAAAGAGAAGGCCTAAGTTAAGGTTTATGGATGTGGTGAGAGAAGACATGCAGGTGGCTGGTGTGATAGAGAAAGATGCAGAGGACAGGAAGAAATGGAAACAGATGATCCACTGTGGCGACCCCTAATGGGAACAGCCGAAAGAAAAAGAAGATATATATATATATATATATATATATATATATATATATATATATATATATATACACACACACACACACACACACACACACACACACACACACACACACAACCCCTACATATGCATACTTATATGTATATGTATGCATATGTCGGTGTGTGTGTGTATATATATATATATATATATATATATATATATATATATATATATATATAGGTCTACCTAAAAATGCCGACAGCGCACAACGCCAATGACGAGAACAATGACACCGGAAGATCAACAATGGAAGAGATCGACAGTTGAGAATCCCGACGCTGAGAACACCGACATGTTAAGGTAAGTGTGCGATGGGGATGGACCCTAGGGTCAGAGTGTGGGTAAGGTAAGTGTGTGATAGTGACGGACGTTAGGGTAGGGAATGGGTCAGGTAAGTGTGCGATAGTCACGGACTTGAGGGTTAGGGTCAGATTAAGTGAGTTAGGGTTAGGGTGCAGGTAAGGTAAGTGTGCGATAGTGACAGACCTTAGGGTTAGGGTTTGGGTTAAGGTTAGTGCATAGATAGTTGTGTATGTAAGGTTTAGTGTAGGTTTGTAAGGTTTTTGGTGTGCTTGTGTTGTGTGTGTGTGTTTTTCAGGAAAGGTATTTGTTTTGTTGATTGCCGGGATTTTGGTTTGTCGGGCATGTGAATTTTCGTGTTTTTGAACTTTTTTTGTTGTTTTTTTCATATCTGTTATTTTGTTGTTTTGGCATGTCGGTGTTATCAGGTAGAATCATATATATATATATATATATATATATATATATATATATATATATATATATATATATATATATATATATATATATATATATATATATATATATATATATATATATATATATATATATATACACACACACACACACACACACACACACACACATACACACACACACACAAATACACAGACTACATAACTTTACACTATATATATATAGTCATATATATATAGATATGTTTATTTCATTCTTATTTTAATTATATAGAACTTCACACACACACACACACACACACACACACATACACATACATTTTACATGTATATATATATATATATATATATATATATATATATATATATATATATATTGATCTATGTTGTTACACCAAAGTACGTTAAATCGAAATGTAGTACAGCAAATTCACTTTCATGAAAGTGTATCTTAGCGAAAATGCACTTTCACGAAAAAAAACGCCAAAAAACCTACAAAAATAAAACACTACTCACGTTTATGAAGGGGGGCAAGCCAACCTGCACCCCACACCCACCTACTTTAATATTCTCACGCTGAGATTGCACTACAGTGGGGAAAAGGGAATATTCCCTTACCCCTGCTGTACAGCGATCTAAGCAACAGCTTGCTTAGTTGTACAATCAAGAGTACATGTTGATGTACATCTAAATCTACATGCAAACTGCATGTTTTATTTTCTTTTTTTTTTGTTTTGAGAAAGTACATTTTCACTAAAATGCTCTTTCGAAAAAGTGAATTCACTGTAGTACGTTTCGATTTAACATGCTTTCGATGTTCAGAATAGGACCCATATATATATATATATATATATATATATATATATATATATATATATAGATATATAGATATAGATATATAGATATCTGTATATATGGGTCTACTGTGACCCATCAAAATTACAATTCACCAGCTGGAATTTCACGAGTCTGTTTTTGCGAAAGAACATTTATTTGAAAATGCACTTTTTGGAAAATCAGTTGAGCAAAGTGAGGTTGCTGGTTTCAGGAGCCTGTGATGGTGCAGGTACAGTGTTTTTTAGTGATGTATGGGAGGGGAGCTTGTTGCTGTGGATCGTGGTACATTAAGGATAAAGGAAAATTCCCTTTTCCCCACTGTAATGCAATCTTGGAGTGAGTATATAGAAGTAGTGGAGAGGTGGGGGAGTGCAGAGGGGCTTGCCCCCCTGCTTACATGTGTTTAGTGTTTTTTTTTTTGCTCAACTAATTTTCGCAAAAGTGCATTTTCGAATAAATGCACTTTTGCGAAAACAGACTTGCGAAATTGCAATTCTGTGAACTGTAATTTCAATGGGTCAAAGTAGACACATATATATGTATATATATATATATATATATATATATATATATATATATATACATATATATATATATATATGTTTATATATATATATATATATATATATATGTGCATATAGACATGTACATATATAGATATACACATATACACGTATATATAAATGTATATATAAATATATATATATATATATATATATATATATATATATAGATATACGTGTATATATATATATATATATATATATATATATATATATATATATATATATACATATATACATACACATGAACACCAAAATCGCCAAAAGAAGAGACTACATAACTTTACACTCGAAAACTACTTCTTGGTCAAATGAAGAACCACAAGCTGAAAGATATGTTTAGCACTTTCATTCTTATTTTAATTAAAAGAACTTCATCAGAAAATACATTAGTTAAAAACATGCTGATTTTTAAAGAACATTCAACCAATCAATTCAAATGTTTAAAATAACATAATTTCCTTAACAGAACTATTTCTAAGCACATTTAATATTTAAATTGTTGTTCAACCCAAGTAACACATTATTTATTTATTTATTTCCAGTTTGATGACCGGGGACGTCCACTGGGCTCAGGGAACCCGTTTTCAGTGGAGGCCTGGGGAGAAAAGCTCCATGTTACAAAGTTTAGTTACAGATACAATATGGAAAAGAAGAACAATTTACAATTATGTTTCATACTAGAGAGAAGGTGTAATTTCTTAGCTACATGTTATCTTTAGATACAGACACAATATTATTAATGAACAATTTACAGTTACATCAGAGTTAAACTGCAACTGCCATTTTAACTCTTCACTTCCAAAAGGGTGTTAATGTCACCTTTAAACTCACGAACTTGCTCTAACACAATAAATTTGAATTTACTAAAATTAGTGCAAGTAATGCTGTACTTTGCTAAGGCACTTTTACAATCGTGTTTTTGAGAGCTAAATTATGTTCTTTGATCCTAGCGGCTGTCTTTCAAGAGGTCTTGCCTATATAATAACAAGAACAAGAAACACAGAAACCTAAATGTACAACATCACATGAATGACAATTGAAGTGCCTTTGAAAATCAATTAAATAGTTGCAGTGTTCAACAAAATATTGAGGACAAATATGAATTTACTTACAAATACTACAATTTCCACATTTAAAAATACCCCGTTTCACACTGATGTTACACATCAAAAAATATTTCATACTTCAAAGAAGGGGCCGGATTTACGAAGGCTTGCACGGAGTCTAAGAGTAGTGTAAGACAGCAGACAGCCAATATGTCTGCTGAGCGATCCAGCAACAGCCGGCAGGGGCGTGCATGAGAGCTTCTAAAGCTACTCTTGATGGACAGTGTTATGCTATGCAAATTACCTCATTTGCTGCTGAAAGCTATGCAAATGAGGTAAATTGCAATCCAGGAAACACTAACCTGTCCATGGAAGAGTAGTGTTATTTGCAGAAATGTACTCCATTGGTAACGGAGTACCGTTCTGCAAATAGCTAAACAGAGCTATGACAGTGCCAAATAAAGGATGCATCCAGTTGAGGAAGCATGCCAATGGCCAAATATAAGGCCATTGGCATTTTTATAGGTTGAAAATTAATAAAAATTAATTTTTATTTTTTTTCCCCAATCTCCGATGTTTAAGCATAGCCAAAAAATAGCCAAAAATAGGCATGTTTAATAAAAAGATTATTCTGCCATGCAGGTGAATGGCAGACTGAAGACAACATGGCTACTGAGTAGTGGTTGCTAAGGGGGGAAGCTCAGTTTGAGAGATGTAACCAAGCATTAGTAGGCAATCCTATGCAAATGGGGATAAGGATAGTGAATCCCAATTTTCCCTGGTATGTGAGCCATGTCCCTAGATTGTAAGTGTAGGAGTAGGGGAGAATAGGTGACATCATGAGGGGATATGTCTGAAAGACTGTAAGCTTATTGGAGCAGAGTGGCTTGTGTTTGCCATGAGTTGCTCAGGATTGCAAGAGGCGTGTCTACAGTTGTCCTAGCTGAAACCCAGAAACCAAAGGTGTACGCCATGGATATATCTGAAATTTCTTGCAAACGTGCTTACACCATGTGCGCACATGTGTGTGCCTGTAAGCCTGTGTAAGCCTATGTGTGCGCATGTGCACCCGTCTAAGCCTGTGTAAGTCTGTGTGCATGCATGTGCGCTCGTGTGCGCGTGTTTGCGCTTGTTTGCGTGGCGCTGCCCCTTGTGGAAACAGAAAGGGAAAAGGAAGGAAAAGAAGTAGTAGGAAGTTAACCAAGGAGAACTAGCAGAGCTGCCAGGTGAAATATATCAGAATCAGCCAATTACATAGGCAGTAGACTAGCCCAGCCCAGCACTTTAAACTCTGCAAACACCATTCCCCCATGTTTTTTCTCAAGAACTCTGCAACACTGCAGTATACAAACAGGGAAAATTTAAAAAGCTTAAGTCAGACAAAATGTTAGGGGCTGCTATTGCTATCATAAGCCAACATGTGCAAGATGCTGAGGGTGGTGATATTGCGAATGCTGCTGAGCAACCCACAGTGAGGAGACGGAGAAGAGTGTACAGACCCAGGGTAACCTACCAGGGGCTACATGAGCTGGAGATAGTGGAGCACTATAGAGTGGACAGAGACCTCCTGCAGCAAATTGTTGAGCTGTGCCGGCCACGCCTCACACACAGAACCAACAGAGGGGAACCCATAACAGTGGATACCAAGGTATGTATTGGCCTACGAATACTAGCTACAGGTACCTTCCAGAGACTAACTGGTGATATGATGGGGGTTTCACAGGCATCAGCATCCAGGGTACTGCACCAGTTCCTGGATGCCATGTCAGCACATGTCGGTGAGCATGTATATTTCCCCATTTCCCATGAGGCATTGGCCAGCAATATGCGTCTTTTCCACCAAATAGCACAATACCCTGAGGTAGTGGGTGCAATAGACTGCACGCACATACACATTAAAGCACCACCCGGTGAGCGGGGTAGGGTCTACATTAACCGCAAGGGCTTCCCCTCCATCAACAGCCAGGTTGTGTGTGATGCCCAGGGCATAATAATGAATGTGTGTGCTGGCTGCCCTGGAAACGATCACGATTCCCACATCTGGCATCTGACGCAGCTGTGCCAGAGATTTGCCAATGGGGACATCCCTGACGGTCACCTAGTGGGGGATGCTGGATACGCACTGGAGCCGTGGCTGATGGCACCCATCAGAAATGCACACACACCCGAACAAGAACTCCATAATGAGGCACACGCACAAACAAGAAACATAATCGAGCATGTGTTTGGGATGCTCAAGTCATGGTTCCAGTGCCTGGACACATCTGTTGGAGCCTTGCAGTACTCACCAACTACATGTTCCCAAATTGTCATGGTATGTGCCATGCTACACAATATGATCCTGTGAAAACAGCTGCAGCAGGAACAGCATGGGGCAGGGCCAAACAGCCCCCCACCATTGCCAAGGCATGCACAGGCACAGCGTGACTCAGAGGAGGAACAACCTGAGCCTGCCCCAGTAGGCAGAAGGAGGCGTGCCCAGTATGCCTTGGCCTTGGCAAAGAGGCAACGCATAGCACATACACTGACTCAGCAGGAACCCTGGAAATGACACCTCTCTCTGACTCACACATACAATAAAAGGGATGCCTAACTTGACACTACCTGTTTTCAAACATGTATAGGGAGTGTACTATGTGCATCTGACATAGGCAGCCCTGCAGCACCACCTGAGGCATGATTGCCCTATTTTAAGCAATATAAAGCAGTGCTAAGCACATTTTACCACTGTTTAGCATATTTAAGCACAATTGCGCGGAGCTGCTCACCGCGCAAACTAGCACAACGTTGGGCAACGTAAGGCAACGTTGGGCAATGTTGGGCAAAGTCAGGCAAAGTCGAGCAAAGTCAGGTAAACATGCTCACACCTGCTTTACTGTTCCTTAACCAGTCAGGTCTGCCCAGCAGGAAAATAAAAAGCAGTGACAGGGCCCGAACTCAGGATACTGTGCACTATAGTCACAGTACTGAACCACTAAGCCATGACAGCATTTTACTGGCATAGACACAGCAGGACAATTGCAGACTAACTCAAACACAAACAAATGCTGTATCATGCCCTCTGAACTTCCCCCCAGGCCTATGCAGACAGATAACAGCAGGCCAGGCAGTGTGATGTGGGTTGGGTAGGCTATGAAGTCACAAACTAATATACGTGAAATTGGAAGCTAAGATCTGTAGTACAGTAGTATGCCTCAAGCCAGTACAATAGGCAACAGTACAGACTGAAATGGAGTACCTGACATAGCAGTGCAGGCCTAGCAAATGTGTATAAGTGTCAGGTGAACCCCTCATCCTATGTACACCCACAGTAACAATCAGGTGTGCCCCCCAGGGTAGAAATGTACAAATAATAGCTGTCCCCCCTGTATGTAGAAATGTTGATAAGTCTATGCAAAGTGGCTCATGGAAGCCCTGCAGGCACAGCGTGCTTCCTGTCGATGTACAACACAAAGGTGAGCCCTGAAGTAAAAACCAACTTGATTTTTCACACACATATAGTATATATGTCCATACTGGGCATGCTCACACACAAACAAATTTAGCAAATTTCAGTCAGCAACATACTGAAAGGTCATACTGGGCATGCTCACACACTTAGGCCATGTCTGACTACAGCAGTGGGCCACACATATATGGCAGTTGCAGTTCTTACCCCAGAAACTTGTCACTATTCACCAATCCTGCCTTGTGCACACAGTTATATGAAAACAGACCCATATAATATATTGGACTCCTGTCATAATCAAACTATGTACTACAAGTACTTGAGTTGTTCAAAGAAAGTGAAAATTCAAAGAAGATCAATAAATCTCCGATCAGTATCATCAATAAACAATGAGCACTCCTAACATTATCCAATCCATGTTCTGGCAAAAATATTGTCAAAGAGTCCATAGAGAACCATGAAGCTTTCTTTCGCTATGTCATAAATATCAGTGTAAACTCATATATGTTCTGAGTCAGTGCAAACTGTAAATGAATACATGTACATGACTGAAATTGCCAACATCTTGTCAGACAGGTTCATACATATTTACCCCCCTCTCACTGACAAAAGGGCCCATTATCATACCTGGAGTTTGTGAAAACCCAGAAATCACATATGCAATGGTTAAACAGCACTTTCCAAACCTAAAAACACGGTGTTTATGGGATGACATGGTTTCCCTAGCTGTGTCATATGTGAACTCCAAAACAAACAGACCCTGCACCTGAACAGTCTGTTGAGACTCACCCTCTGTACAGGATATGAAACTGTTGAATGCGTTACAGCAATGTTTGGCACACTCCACAAGTGTTGGTGCACAACAGACCATGGGAACTATTGTCTTATAAGCCTATTAAGCCTGATTTGCAAGGCCATGGAGTCCATCATGGTGGAACTCATAAACAGAGCTATTGGGAGCCTACAAACACCCAACTCTATCAATTTTGGTTTGATCAGGGGCAGATCATGGTTCCCAAACCTGCTAGACTGTTTTCAAGGCAGTCACCCAGGACATACATCAATGAAATGAGTTACACTCATCCCACATAGACCTTGAAAAGCCCTTTTCCAACATCCCAGACACATGTTGTATCCACAAAATAAACAACCTGTGCATAAATATGTATGTCATCTGATGGATTGCCAACTGGGGTACAGTTAGATCCCACAAGGTAAGAACTGTGGTCTCCTGTTCAAGCTGGTAACAACTGCTGTCCCCCATGGCTCAGTCCTGGGACCCCTCCTGTCTGGTGTATACTTTTCAGAAATATAGTCAAACACACAAGGGCTATGTTTAGCAAAGTTTGTGGATGACTGCAAAAAAGTTGTCATAATCAATGTTTGGGACAACAGAGACATCCTTAAAAAGGGTCTCAGTCAGACAGATGTGGTGTCAAAATTATGGCCTCGAGCTACAGTCATACAAATACCACATAGGTGCCAACACCCTAAATATGGAGGTGATAATAAAGGATCTATGGACACATGTGGATAGTCATCTCTACTTCCAGAAACACATTCACAAAGTGGTTAGAAAATCATGCTATGTGTTCCCACAAACTGCCAAGGTATTTGCATGTAGGTCAAAGGAGGTTCCCTCTACTCATCAGTCATCAGACCCCTCAGAGAGTACCACAACACAGTTGCAATGAATCTGACTAGGCACCTTCAGCAGCTGGAAAGACCACTGAAGTACCTCAACAAGAGGATTACTGGCCTTAAACAGTTGCCCCATGCAAGAAGACTGAATTTAACTCAATCTGTACTCTGTTGCATACAGTCTACTCAGGACATCTCTGCCCAACAGACAGGTCCATGTCCAATGCAGAACTGATGTACATGCGCTATCGGAAGTAAACCCAAGCTCATTGTACCACATGCTCTAGGGATAGCATCATCACAACATTAAATAGAACATGTTGGAGGGATACATTACTAAATCACAGACTTCCCTTGCTTTGGAACAAGCTCCCAACCGACATTAAGCCGAGTCCCTCACTGACACTCTTCCAGAGGAGCCTTGTTCAGTGTATGTGAAACTGAACTGTCACACTATGGATCACTTCATCAGCTCTACTACACAGAGGCCTAGGGAACTAACTCCATGGGTTGTGATAGCTGCACACTCTGGCCATACTAATATATGCCTTCAGGCAGATAGCCTATTACCTACCTATGTACCTATATATATATATATATATATATATATATATATATGTGTGTGTGTAGGGGGAACACAGTATAATAAGCCAAAGATGGATGGGCAGAGATGTGTATAAGAGGGTGACCATGACAGAGAGCCATCCAGGACTGTCCCACCCAGCACACATCCCAATGGCACGAAAGACATGAGGTGCACATCTCTCCCACTGTACATAACAACCACCAGTATCTGTAAGCATTACAGTGTATGTGGTCCATGTGCCTGCTGTACAACATGACTGCACAATGAAGTACACATCTACTATCTGTAGACATATACCTGTCACATAGGTTCATATGTATGTAGTAGACTATCTCCACGAAGGCATATATCAGCCTATGAAAGTTGTGCAGCTTTCACCACACCATTGGGTAGTTTCCCAAGGACTAGTTCTAATACTTATTACCTTAAACTCCTTTCTAGTGGGGCTGCTGATGTGATGCCTGGCATGAATTGTCTGTTTCCCATCCACTCATCAAGGTTCCAATTGAAGAGTGTCAGCGAGGGGTTCTGTCTCATGTATATTGGGACTCTGCTCCACAGTAAGGCAAGTGTCTGGGATGGTACTTTATCCCACCAGCATGTTGTATTCATCATTCTGATGAGGTTTGTATCCCTGGAATGCGTAGGACGACTCAATGTTGTTATCTGTTGGACATGGCTCTGTATGTTAGGCAGAGTGTGCCTCTGAGTAGGTGGTATGCAACAAAGAACAGATTTAGTTTTACCAGTTGTGTTGCATAACACAACTGTATGAGGCCAGTAATCCTCTTGATGGGGTACCTATGTGGTCTCTAGAGCTGCTGGATATGCTAAGTCAAGTGCATCCAAAATGGTGCACTGTACTCAATGATGGGTCTGATGACGTAAGAGTAGAGTGCCAACACTACCTCTTTGGATCCTGATGCAAACTCTTTGTTGATTAGGTGGGCCACATAGGATCTCCCAATCACTTTGGCAACATGGTTGTCAAAGGAAATATGACTATCTACTTGTGTCCCCAGATCCTTATCACATTGTCATTTTTAAGGGGGTAACACCTATGTGGTAGTTTGTGGGTATTTTGTTTTCAACAAAGAGGATCACTATGCATTCCTCCACAGTGAGCTTGAGGCCATGATTCTGACACCACACATCTGTCTCATAGAGTCCCTTCTAGAGAATATGTCTGTCTTCCAGGGAATCTATTATGGCAAACACTTTACATTTCCCAGCAAACTTAGTCAACCACAACCCTCCTGTGTACATTTGAGAAGTCTATACCAAACAGGAGGGACCCTAGGACTGAACCCTGAGGGACACCAGTCATTACCGATGTAGAGTCTGACATGTAGCCAGCAACTCTTAATGTGTGGGATCTATCTGTGAGCCAGTTTGCAATCCATCTTGTGATGTATGGATACCTGGCCAGGTTGGTGAGTTCATCTATGATACCTGACTGGGGAATGGTGTCAAAGGCCTTAGCGAGGTATAGGTAGGCTGTGTTGAGCTCATTTCAATCATCTGTAGCCTGGGTAACTGTCAAATAAATCCTCCCAGTTCAGGAGGCGTGGTCTGCATTTCACGAAACCAAACTGGGTGTGCTCAACTGTGTGAAGGTTCCCAATCTCTGTATTGTTGACTACCATTATGATTGGCTCCATTGCCTTGCAGAACACACTTGTCAGACTCACAGAGCATGAATGCCAAGGGGTTTTTGTGGCCCCACCCCTGTGGAGTGTGAAGAACGTTGCTGTGCAACATTCTATGGGTACATATCCTGTAGAGAGCATGTAGAGAGAGGTGTAGGTATCCTTGATGAATATGGATACATCCCCACCCTATGTGCTATGATCCAGGTTCTGACGCTGGAAGGTATGGAATGAGTAGTATCCTGGTAGTGCTGGTGTGCTGCCTGGAGCCTTGAACTAGGTTTCTGTTACTGCACAGATATCAATATTCTCCATAATGAGAAGTGCCTCAAGTGTGTGCATCTGGAGGCTGAGACTTCTGGCAATAAGTAGCATTTAGCTCACTTTGTGGCTATTTGTGTTGGTTACGGAGTTTGGTTTGTCCTGCGTGACCGGTGTTCCACACCTGAAGTCAGCACCTTTGGTCCCGTCTAACCATAAGCTAACTACTCTACATATCCACATTCTGGACCCACACCCCCATTAAGGAAACCATGTTAAAAAATGTCTCCAAAGCCAATGTCAATGTCATGCTTCTTAAGACAGAAGTGCTGAACTGCAGGACACCCATGCAGATGGACTATACAGTTACGACTACTGAATCCTTCCCAATTGCACTTTATAAGCACTTACATGACTGCATGCATCGTGCTATCCCAAACAGAACCAAGACGCTATCCTCCAAGAAAAGGAAGCCAATCTGGTGTTCTCCTGCCATAAACAAAGTGCACAACAGAAGGAAGAAACTGTTGCAAAGGAGGGTAAAATCACAAGTGGAGGAGCTCCATGGTCAACATCAGTAAGAAGCTGTGATCCCTGATAAAATCCTCCAAAGCTAGTTATGAAAACAAAACTGACACAGATTCTAAATACAACCACAATGCATTCTATAGCTATGCCAAGAATCTCAATGGCAACACTCAGACCTGCTCTGAGTTACAGCTCAATGGCATTAAATATACAGACCCAACTGATATTGCCAACATCCTGGCAGATAGGATCAGTGCTAACTTTACCCCCCTCTCACCCATGAAAGAGCACATGTCTATAACGGAAGACTGCAAAGTTGCTGTCATCACAGCTGCACAGGTAAAAAACACTCTCCAAAGCCAGGAACACAGCATCCTTGGGACCAGATAACTTCCCAGGATGAGTTCTACACAAACTACAGAACGAACAGGCACCTCACCGATGTACCATGTTCAGTCATAGCCTCACCTCAAGCTTTGTGCCTGCTGAATGGCGCACAGTGATGGTTATCCCACTACACAAGGGTGGGGACACAATGGACCCCAGGAACTAGCACCCCATTAGCCTGATGAGCCTGCTCTGCAAGGCCATGGAATGTATCATCATACAACTTATAAAAAAAGACATTGGTAATCTCCAAACTCTGGACCACAACCATGTTGGATTTGTAAAATGCAGATCATGTCTCCTAAACCTGATAGACGTCATTGAAGCAGTCACCAGAACCGTAGACAAGGGTAAGGTGGTTCGCACAGCCTATGTAGATCTTGCCACAGCTTTCATCACCATCCCCCACTCTGGAATTATAGATAAACCCACTAAATTAGGTATAAATTGCTATGTCACAAGATGGGTTGCCAACTGGCTCAGTGACAGAACACACACTGTGAAAGTAGCAGACTCCAAGTATGACTTTGGACCAGCGACAAGTGCGGTACCACAGGGTTCAGTCCTGGGTCCTGTCCTGTTTTGTATCTACTTCCCTGAAGTAAACTTTAACATGGAAGGTCTGTGGCTAATGAAGTTTCCAGATGACTGCAAACTAGGAGCCATAATTGTAAGTATTAAAGATGTTGACATCCTACAAAAGGGCCTCACTGAGAAAGATGCCTGGTGTCAAAGCCATGGCCTCAAGCTCAATGCCAAAAAGTGCATTGTCATCCCCTTTGGTAAAAACTCTGTAGCCATGAACTACAACATAGGCGGTAGTATACTTAACACTGAAAGTGTGATAAGAGACCTTGGGTCACAGGTGGACAGTGGACACACCTGTGATAATCACATCCCCACAGTAGTCAGAAAATCCTTTTACGTGGCACACCTCATCACAAAAGGTGTCTCATGCAGAATAGAAGAGGACATTGTTCCCCTCTACTCATCACTCACCAGATCCATAATAGAGTATAATGCCCCTTTTGCTATGTACCTCATAAAACATCTACAACAACTGGAAAGCCTGCAGAAATACCTCACAAAGAGCATTAGCGGCCTGAAATACATGCCATACACAGACTGTCTCAAAATGCTCCAGCTGTACTCTCTCACATATCGCCTACTCAGAGGTGATCTCTGCCTAACATACAAAGCTATGTCAAATACAGAGCTGTTGGACATGCTCCATGTAAAACACTCACAATCCCTCTGATCTTCGGCCCCAAAACCCAGAGTGAAATACAAAAGGAAGGGGTGTATCCATTTACCTTATGGATACCCACACCTTCAGGTTAGTGGCACAGCATGAGGCCTTGGAGACCATGCAAGTACAACTAACATTGGGCAAAGCTGCTTATCAGATTGTAGCCTGCTACAGATCACCTACCTTGTCTCAGGAACCTCACTCAGTATCCCTGAGAACAGTGTAAAATATAAAGGTCCTATCAAACACCATTATATGAGGAGATTACAACTACTCAAACATTGAGTGGGAGAATTACTCACGTACAACATCCTTTGCTCAATGTTTCCTAGAGTTTAAAAACTCAAATGCCCTGGAACAGCTGGTCACCATGCCTACTAGAGATGACAACATACTGGACCTGATCATTACCAACATGGGGTACCAGTGTTCCACAACAGTGATAAACCCCTCGATGGTAATATCAGATCATAAAGTAATTACACTGGACATCCACATCCCCCCCCCCAGTCAAGGAAACCACTGTGAAGACATTTTCAAAAGCAAACTGCACACTTCCCAAGACCAAAGTGGAAAGTTCCAAAGCCCCCTTGCTATAGGATAATGCTATACAATCTGCCGAATCATTTACAAGTGCATTCTATGAGCATCTACAGGGATGCATGGATTGAGACATCCCAAATAAAACCAAGACACACTCCTCCAAAAATAAGAAACCAATCTGGTGGTCATTGCTCATAAATAAGCTATACAACAAAAGGAGGAAAGGAACACATGATAGAGCAAACTTCACAAAAGGAAAGGCATCACTGATCATTATTAGGAAGAAACAATGATTGCTCATAAAATAATCCAAGGCCATTTTCTAAAGACAAATTGCCAAGGAATGTAAGAATAACAACCACAAAGCCTTTGTTAGCTATACCAAACATTTATGTGGCAACTCTCAAATATGCTGTCAGCTACTGCAAAATGGCAAAAAATACACTGAACCAAATGACATTGCCCACATCCTGGCGGACAAGTTCAGTGCAAACTCCCCCCCATCACCCCCAAAAGGGCCTGTGTCCATCCCAGAAGAATGAAGAGCCCCAGACTTCATGGACATGCAGGTAAAAACAGCCCTCTCCAAAGCTAAGAACACAGCATCAATGGGACTGGATGGTGTCCCAGGCTGCGTCTTACACCAGCCCCAAAAGGAACTACACCCTCACCTACATTCACTGTCCAGACTCAACCTTACCACAGGCTATATACCCAAAGAATGGCATACAGCAACAGTCATCGAGCTCCACAAAGGGGGTGCCACAACAGAACCTGGAAACTATTGCCCTATAGGCCTACTCAGCCTGGTCTGCAAAGCTATGGAGCAAATTATCATAGAACCCATAAACAGAGACATTGGGAACCTCCAGACACTGGACTCTACCCAACTTGGCTTTGTTAAAGACAGATCCTGCCTCCTAAACCTAGTTGACTTCTTTGGAACAGTTACCAAGGACATAGATGGAGGGGAAAGTAGTCCACACAGCCCACCTGGACCTCACTAAGGCCTTTTGACACCATTTCCCACTCTGGCATCATGGACAAGCTTACCAGCTTGAACAGTAACAGCTATGTCAGAAGATGGGTGGCCATCTGGCACACAGATCAAACACACATGTTCAGAGTTGCGGGTGCCATATCCGACTCTAAACCAGTCACAAATGGCATCCCACAGGTCTTGGTCCTGGGACCCCACCTGTTCAGTAGATACTGCTCAGAGGTACAGGCAAGCACGGGAGGAGTATTGGCTGAACAAGTTTACAGATGACTGCTAACTGTGGTCCATAATCGACTCTACGGCTGACACAGACATCCTCCACAAGGGTCTTACAGAGACAGATACCTGGTGTCAAAACAATGCCCTCAAACAGAATTCCAAAGAATGCATAGTCATCCCCTTTGGATAAAACAAAGTGCACACAAATTACCACATAGGTGGTAATCCAGTATGTACGGGGAATGTAATTATGGACCTGGGGACCCAGGTAGATAGTAAACTCTCCTTTGATGATCACATTGTCAAAGTGTTTAGAAATTCCTTCTATGTAGCCCACCTAATGTCACCTAATGTAACCCATGTTGTCTAGTCTGATGATGTCACCATCCTACAAATATACCTGTGGAAAAGAGAACTTCCAATAATGTGTATAGTGTGTCGTGCAAATGTGTGCTGTTGTAGTATCATAAAGTAATTAGGTCGGGGTTTAAATCCTGCACTTGGCAACTCTATGAGAGTGTGTGTGTGTGTGTGTGTGTGTGTGTGTGTGTGTGTGTGTGTGTGTGTGTGTGTGTGTGTGTGTGTGTGTATCTCCTTGGAGAAAAGCAACCTTTTTGGAGACTACTAAACCACCTTAAAAGTGGTATACTTATCTTTGTCAAGTCTGATGATGTCACCATCCTACAAATATACCTGTGGAAAAGAGAACACCCAGTAATGTGTATAGTGCATCGTGTTAATGTGTGCTTCTTTAGTATTGTTAAGTAGGGGTTTGAATCCTGCATTTGACAACTGTATGAGAAAGAGTGTGTGTGTATCTCCGTGGAGAGGAGCAACATTTTTGGAGACTACTAAAACAACTTAAAAGTGGTATACTTATCTTTGTCAAGTCTAATGATGTCACCATCCTACAAATATACCTGTGGGAAAAAAAAGAACTTTCAGTAATGTATATAGCACATTGTGTTAATGTATACTCCTCTAGTATCATAAAATAGTTAGGTAGGGGTTTGAATCCTGCACTTGCCAACTGTATGAGAATGTATGTGTGTACCTCCTTGGAGAGGCGCAACCTTTTTGAAGACTACTGAAACACCTTAAAAGTGGTATACTCATCTTTATCAAGTCTGATGATGTCACCATCCTACAAATATACCTGTGGAAAAGAGCTCTCAGTAATGTGTATAGCACGTCGTGTTAATGTGTACTGCTCTAATGCCATAAAGGAGTTAGGTAGGGGTTTGAATCTGGCACTTGCCAACTGTATGAGAGTGTGTGTGTGCCTCCTTGGAGAGGAGCAACCTTTTTGGAGACTACTGAAACACCTTAAAAGTAGCATACTCATCTTTGTCAAGTCTGATGATGTCACCATCCTACAAATATACCTGTGGAAAAAAAGAACTCCCAGTTATGTGTATAGCACGTTGTGTTAATGTGTACTGCTCTAGTATCATAAAGGAGGTAGGTAGGGGTTTGAATCCTGCGCTTGGTGATTGCGTGTGTGTGTGTGATTATGTTGGTCAATGTGTTGTGGGTTTTGCTTTTACTACTGTATGACATATCACAATGACAACAGTATGTGCATTGCACACGTCGGGTAGCTGTGTGGTAAATGCATATACGTACATGTGACCTCAATTATTTCATAGGTGGGAACCCTGCTTTCTCCATGAACACATCTGTTATCTTTGCCAGAGTGTGCTGCTGCTGCTTTCCAGACCTTAGGTCACATCTGTATGCTTGTGACAAGCCCAGCCACTGCAGTGATCCCTGGCCTAGGTCATCCGTGTCACACACACTCATTACGGTTTCTATTGAATAGTGTGAGTGAGGGTTTATGCCTGAGGTATATTTCAGACCTGTTCAAACGCAGCAAAGTCTGTCAATGATGGCTATTCATTATAGGTGTACAACAACCTTTGTGGAGATGCATGCAGACCCCTTATTGCTTATGTGATCCAACGAAGGATTTCAAAATACCTTTGGAAATGTGATTATCAAAGGAGAGATGACGTAACACTTGGCTGTATGTACACATCGGTACCTGTTCAACATGTTGGGGGCTACTACCTATGTGGTACTGTGGGGATATTATGTTTTGTAAAAGTAGATGACTATGCTTTAGTTGGCTTATAGCTTTACAGCATGGGTTTGACAACAGGTATCTGTCTGTATGATACCCTTGTGGAGGATGTGTGTGTCATCTGGAGAATGCATTATAGCCCACAGTATGCATTTCCAGAAGTGGACGGACATATCCCTACTGTGTTTACTTGTACCTAAGAGAGCTATATGCCAAACAGGAGTGGTCCCAGGAATGGGTGCAGGTGAATACCACTGGTTACTGGCATAGTATAGTACCTGAAGGATCCAAATGTTACTGTGTGTCCTACATCTGTGTGTCAGTTGTCAAGACATCATCTAACGATTGTTTATGGTCAGGCTGTTGAGGTTATGTATACTACCAGAATGCAAACCAATGACAGATAGTAACAGTATCACCCACAGCACAGTGTCAAACCATGTCATACACACATGTGTACTCAAGTTCCAAAATGTGTGTAGTACAATGCATACTGGCCACCAATAGAAACTATGGAGTGTTAACACTGTGTAATACAGGGCATGTCACCCTGCCCATGTGTCCACTATGCACCTACATGCAGACAGTGCACCTCCACCATGTTCACAAATGTACACCTGCAAATCTGTGCTGCACACATCCCACACGTACTGTCCACTCAACACATGCTTCCAGTACTACACACATCAGCCAAGTGGCACATGGGTGGACAATACACTATTGGAATTAACACTGGTGTAAACAATACTACATTGACAATCATAGCTTTAATGCATCATGCCTGCTCAGCTACACCTTCAAGGATATCATTACACTTTACTGCTGACAACATGCTAACATTGCTATACTGCTATAAAGTCACCCTGTGCATCAGCACCATGTTCGCCTGTTCCTGCATCAATGTTACAGATGACAGGAGGTGGCACAGGTTTTATTGTTGGTTTGCCAGAGGCCTACATTTGAGCCATACAATTGACATGTGTGTGTGTGTGTGTGTGTGTGTGTGTGTGTGTGTGTGTGTGTGTGTGTGTGTGTGTGTGTGAGGGCCAAGAGTACTGGGATGGGCCAATGTGGATATAATGTGTGCGGGTATGTGTTAGCCCTAGGTGTCTGGTTTATGTGTGTGTGTGTCTGCATGCACACAGTTCCACCATGTGGCTGCCATATATGGGGATGTGTGGGACAGCCACAGACTGTACCTGCCAGGCTTTACATATCACCGTCTCTGGCCACGGATACAGTACCTGTGCCTGGCAGGGGTGCTACAGACAGTATCAGGTACTAAGCCAGACTGGGTACTATCCTCAGAGTTAGACATATGTACACCTATTTCCTGGTCCCTGCTGGGACTGGCCAGAGCCACGTGCATGTGGTCTTCTAGGACGGTCTATGGACAGCCCACCCCCAACATTGCTGGGGCTGTTACTGGCACTACAGGAGCGGCTGTGACTTGATGGACGTCCACGGCGACTGCCAGCTGCTGATGTTGCTGGCATACGTCCATGACGACGTCTCAACTGTCCCGCACTGTCCTGACACATGAACATGCCATTGCAGAGGACATCTAATGTCTCAACTCAACGTCTATCAGTGATCTCAGTGTAATTACGGATGGCACCTGCTAGGTTATGGATACTGGCAATTACATTGGTGTTATGTGCCCTCTGTGCCCTTAGTCCATGTCTGGTGTACCATTCCATACGTGCCTGTGCCTCCATGACAGCCTGGAACATACGTGAGGTTGTAAGACCTGTGGCACATCTGCCAGGGGTATGATGACCAGCAGTGCTCCGATGAGAACCCCTGGACATCTGCCTATGGTACCGTTTCAGACATCTGGCTTTGGCTGCTGTGTCCGGATGCATGTGCCATAGATACCACACTGTCCTGGCTATTGCTGACTGTACACTGTCCCTCAGCTAAGGGCATTGGTGATGATGGATGTATTGGCAGTATGACTGTGTGTATGGATGGGGTGGACACTTGTGTACTGTCGATTGGTGGCCCAACAACAGACCCTGGCAAACATGCCTGTGCCTCAACACACCTATCCTCATTATCACTATTTTTGTCAGTGACATCAGGTTCCCTGCCGCAGTGAACCAGCCCAACCTCAGCATCTGGGAGAGGAAGACAGGAAACACACTTTACGACTTGTACATAATGTCAGAACACATGCACACATGCACACCTGAACACATGCATACATGCACACATGAACACATGCACACATGCACACATGCACACATGCACACATGAACACACAAACACATGCACACATGAACACATGAACACATGCACACATGCACACATGCACACACACACACACACACACACACACACACACACACACACACACACACACACACACACACACACACCACTAGCAATCCAGAACATACTCAATAGCAGTTGATGGTGGGGTACAGTGTCACAAGCCAAACAGTCATATCACATGTCAGCATGCAGGAAGTGTTTTGCTCAACAGAATGCAGTGCGTGTGTAAACAGTCCTTGCTACTAACAGTATACATGGCTTTGATGCATGTGTGTTGTTCGGTGATTGGCCTCACCCTGGAATGCAATGTATACATGAACACAACATTGCTGTGCAAGTATTAAAAACTCTTTACTGTCCTGTGCACCATCACTCACAGGTATACATACAATGGCTGGATGTGTATCTGTGTGTCACATATATATCCATTTCTGATTAGAGCATCTGTGTCTTTAGCAGATAATTTTGGACACAGGTTTAGCCCATGCATGCTGTGTATACACACAGGATCATGGTGCATGTATACCTGCTGGAATACCATTGGTCCACATAGCCAATGTACAGTAGTTATGGTGAGTGTAGAACATATTGTGGACATGCCAGTGCCATCCATGACATGGCATGCTACAACACAACTGCAACATTTAACATCACAATACCCAATGTGTGTCATGTGACCTAGACACTCAATAGCATTACAAGACATATATGTGTCAGTTTGTGCAAATGGTGATTGCTATGCATATTGTGTATAGGTGCATATGTTTGCACACACACAGCACTGAGGTGTATAGCAATGAAAGATATGTGTAGTACTCTGGTTTCTATAACTGGATGGGGTGCAGTACCATAAGCCATCATCATGCAGCATCATGTGGTCACTCAAGGCTAGTAATGTGTGCCAGACCAGCACCTATCATGCTGTACCTGAACTGCAGTACCATGGCTACATCCACCATTTCATGGCCAGTTGTTACATGGGTTTGTAAGGCGCCCAATAAGGAGTATTGCCAAACATGAATGTGTTGTGTGTGGAAGAGTGTATCACCACCCCATGATAGACTTCTACCCCTCAGGTATATTTTGTGTGCTGTGTGGATGACATTTGGGATACTGGAGTGTGACTTTACAGATGGTGTGTGAATACGTCATGTGTAGCATATTAACATGTTCTGTGTATGACTTAGTTGTGTATGTTGTGTGCATGTGTATCAAATCTGCCTATCCAATGGCCACTACAGTGTAGCCACATTTGTTTGGGATGCTCTGTGTATTGCATGTGTTTGAGGCAGCTAATCACATTACTGAGATGTGCATAGTCTCACAGTAAACATGCACAGCATGCATTATGCATAGGTATGTTACATGTGTACATGGCCTACACCTTACCTATGGCGTGCACATTTTATTTGCAACAATAAATGTAGAACACACTCACCAGCATGGGTCTGCTGCCTTGCTGTCACACCAGAGGGACCTACAAAGATATGAGACAGTTTGTCAGTGGCAACAACTGTGGCATTGCTACTGTGGGTTTGCAATCTTACAGTAGTAGAACTGTTTACATTCACAGGCCTACAGATTCTGTTCTAAATGATCAGTATTGCACGATGCCTGTGTGTTTCTGCCTCTGCCAGGCCTCTGAAACACTCAGGTACATATCTGAACAGAGTCAGGGAAAGGTAGGTAAACGTGAGGTACACCTTCAAAATAATAGAGACACTAAGTGGAGACTTCGAGAGAACTGGTGCATATGGATTACTACACCTTTTCTGAAGTACAAGCGGTGTCTAACTCTTATTATTGTCATTATTCATTAAGTGTAATACCCTACCTGTCTGCCTAACGTCAGTACTTTTCAGAAGGATTCAGAGGGACACAGCTAACATATGTTTCAAAATCAGGGACATCCCTGAAAAGTAGTCACAGTTGGGATGTATGTCCTCTGCCCTAATCAGATATGCCACTGTTTGTCCTGCTATGATACTGTGTGTAGGTTGTAAAGTGCTGCTGCTGTAACATTATTTCCTGCTAGAATGGCTGGTTCCCTTATCACAGTCATGTAATGCAATTCCACAACAACTGCTGTTAAAGTTCCACAGAGCAAGTTTTGTGTTATGGCATTTCTATTTTTCCTTTACATTCACTCATGCTGATGCATAATATATTTATTTCAGCACCAACTTGTTTATGTCTACCATGGCTTAGTGGCACTTCATGCAGTCTAGTGTGTCCAAGGTCCGGGGTTCGAGACTGACAGAGGTGTTTTATTTTTCTGCTGAGCAGAACAAGGGCCCTGACATACAGAGTGACTAACGCACTTTTAAGCAGCTGTGAGCGGGTTTGCGTGGTTTTGCGTGATGCTTAGCGATGCTTAGCTAAGAGCAAACAAGCGCACACTCGTGCAAACCTGCTAACTACTGCTTAATAGTGCTTACTCCCGCTAACCCCCGCGCTCATTTCTTTGAAAGAAAAGAAAATGGGGTGATAGGAAAGAGGTGAAAAAGGGGCACAAAGAGGGAAAGACAGTAGGGAAAACAGCTTGGGATGTGCAGGACGAGTGTAGGGAAGGTCCATAGCTGCCCATTTCTTTAACAGCAACAGCTGTGCATATGCAATAAATTTGGGGGGAAATATGAGACCTTCCATCCCTGAGAGAGGGGTGAGGACAACAAAGTATGTTGTACTGCCAATTAAATATCAGTTTATGTGTCCAGTGGACATGTGTGCAAAATGGGCAGCTATGTATGGGGCGTAATTATTTTTTGGGAGCAGATTGCCCTTTTTTTTTTTCAGGTGAGAATGGAATATGGGGTACGGGAAATAGATATATTTGGGGAGGTAGGTTGGGGAGGTAAACAGACAAGACAAACAAGACGCATACAGGGGCAGAATATGACATGTGATGGGTGAACACCATTGACGGGGAAGGATGTTTGGAAATCGCAAGCCCATGAGCCCACAGATGGCAACAGTGGAACTGAGATCCCCACCCATGGGCAGTCACCACTACACCTTCACAGCCCAGAGGGTGGCTGTGCTGGGGGCTGCGTAGGAGGGGCAGGCTCACCCGTGAGTCACGCTACTCATGCCTCAAGCTGGCGTAGAGGATCAAAGATGGAATGCTCAATCTCCCTACGCACCACAGCCCGGACCGTTCTGAGGGTGATAGGTGGCCCTCCTCCACCCACACTTGCATGGGTGGCAAGCCCCATCCCCTGCAGCGCTTCCACCTGAAGGTGGCACAGGGCCAACAGAGGAGGTCCCAGGCTGGGCACCGGACCTGCTGGTGCCAGGTGCCATCGCCAGCTGAGGTGGGACAGGTGGGTCCGCTGGGACCGGCCTTCCCATACGTTCTATGTTTAGGAGGATTTAATGAAAATATGGGTTAGTAACAGTCAACAGCATTCCCAGTTAGTTATAACAGCATGCAGAAGTATTCCCATTAACCCAACACACCAGAGTTCCAACAGTTGAACAGCAAGCATGACACATGCATATATAGAATAACATTGGACATTACAACAGCATGCAGGTTTAATTGATGGCAACAGGCCACCAATATTGTGGTATTTGAACAGGGCACATGCATCAAAATAAATGCAGATATTTATAAACCAATAGGACATATGTCCCAACAAATGTTTTGAGATTATACATACCCATTGAGGTGTGGAATTGCATTTTGTATGCATATACAGTAGGGTGGAAAACGATAGCTCCATTAACAACTTATATATCCTTCTAGTTTACACTACATTCCTATTAACTGCAGTTATATGTCCCCTACATGTATTATTACACTACCCAATTGTCCTTAAATTGGGAAATGGGTTTTGTTAGATCTTTACATACACAGGCTGTATCTGACATACAAACTGTCCGGGATGCAGATGTTACTGCTCCATATTTTGTGAGTTGCTCAGACACACTACTGCTGAGATGGTACACTGACAGTTCTGCTTTCCTATACTTATCTAGATATGTTTAGGTGAAATTATCAGTTATATGTTAACAGCTCCCTACATTTCTGCCAGCACAGTGACATTTCTGAGGAACACAATACCAAGCTACTCATGTGCCAGATTAACCTGTACATGCTGGGCATGAACCAACAGTTGAGGACTGTAAATATGCTTAAAAGCTACTGGCACTCCCTTCATCCACTTTATATGGGCCTACCCAACTGTGTGTTAACAGCGCTTAATACAACAGTACTATTTCTATAATGCAAGAGTACAACAACATATCAAAGAAAATGACACAGACACACTCCAGGAATTATACCTTTATTAAAGGCTTATAACACTTTTCTAGAGGCTCTCTCATTTATTTTATATAACAGTACATGCAGAATAATTATTAGAGAATTATTATACCTTTATTTATTCTGTTAAAACACTTTTTTCAGTCTCTCTCATTTATTTTACATAACAGTACAAGCTGGATAATTACTAACTTGCCTGGTGGCGCAGCCTTAGCAGCCTATCTGCATAGGCTTGCTGATTCGCAGCATGGACACCTGCAGCTGTGAAGTCAATGAAATGATATTGAGACATACCTATCCATAGTATAGACTAGAATAGCAATTCTTACATACTTAATTCCATGGCTACTTACTCAGTAGTGGGGCATTTTCCATCTCACGGGCCTCCTTGATCCACTGGTCCAGTTGACCTGCCTTGAATCTCTTCAGGTCTGCATAGTGGTGTCTGACCTGCTCACCAGTCCGAGGGACACCTGTGGCACTGGTAAGTTCATGAGCTAGATGGTCCCAGGCTTCCGCTTTGTATTGGGCGCCCTGGTACTGGCCCCGCAGGAGTCTATCCTATTGATTATGAACAAGGAGCCAAACCATTACTTTTGAGTCCTCAATGCCCCAACGTTGCACTCGAAAATGAGAGCCCTCTCCAACACCGGCCATTGCTGCCTGCAGATGGGAGCTACAACCAGTTATGGTAAGTATTCCCACCTATGGAGCTTAAATATGCATCATTTCCCGCACTTATTTGTGATTGGCAAGTTTTGAAAAAACTCAGCTGAAGGCACACCTGCTTAGCAATGGGTAAACTTCCATTGATATGTATGTGTGTGTTGAAAGTGCATGCTTATGAAAATCTGTCATGGCTTAGTGGTTCAGTACTGTGATTATGGTGCATAATATCCCAGGTTCGAGGCCTGTCATTGCTTTTTATTTTACTACTGGCCAGACCGGCTAGGAGGTGTGGCTGTGTTTAGCCGACTTTGCTCAACTTTGCCCAACGTTGCTCCATGTTGCTCTATGGTGCTCTACGTTGCTCGATGTTGCGCTAGTTAGCATGATGCGCAGCTCTACACAAAGCTATTGTGCTAGTTAAAGCAGTGCTAAGCTATGAGCAATTATACTTAAATATGCTTAATACTGGTAAACTTTGCTTAGCAGTGCTTCATATTGCTTAAGATAGGTTACTTATGCATTCATCAGTATGCATAACCATTTCACCTTCTTTGTATATATAAAATTCGTTCACTACTACATAGGCCATTTCAATGCTTTTTACTAAAATTTAAATGATAAATGTCAGGAATTATTTTTATATATAGATTTCCAAAAGAAAATAGAAAGGTGAGTGGTGGGATTCGAACTGGGAATGCCTTCTCTTTGTGCGAAGGCTCTACCACTATGCTATTGCTATTTTGTTTAATTTGCATATAAGTTTCTTATTATCCTCTTTGATGTCTAAACTGCTAACTGTAGCTAAGCAATGGGCAAACCTGCACAAATACGGGCAGCTATATCGGGAATAATAAAAAAAAATAAAAGTTTTACATTTTATAATTGTACAGGGGTTTAGAATGTGGGGGAGTGTAGTGTTGGGTATGTACACATTTGAGCGGACTCGCGCATGTCAGTTGACATTTCCCAATTGAGAGACTTGAAGGGGCATGGATTTTTGGACTGCTCAGCAGTCCAACATGCCCCCTGCACTCGTGCATGCTCCATATTAGCCTTAGAGTTGAAGCAGCGCACCCTCATTAATATGCATGGCGTGCTGCTGTCTTACTCTTAGACTGGCGTTTCCGTGTAAGACTAATTTAGTCTTACACGGAGAATTTGTGAATCCTGGGGAATTACTTAAATGTTCTAGTTTTTTTATAACAAAGCTGAGGACCAATACCTAAAATACTGGACAAATCCTTATTAGCTTGAATAATGCACCAGTTTTTCTAAAAAAATATTTTAATACCATATGTATCACAACTAACGGGGAAGGAAAAACTCATGCTGAACTGTTGTTACTGAAATCATGTTTCAGTATGGGAAAATATCTTTGATAACAAAACTCAAATGCCTCATACATATGTTTATCTATCAGATGTTCTGAATAATGTCTGCCCCCAAAAAAATTGTTTTAAATATAAAAATTCTTGTTTGAACACAGAATAATCACTACTAATTCTGGAAAGTCGAATGAACTGACCTTTGATAACATTAGAGAAAGAAATGGGTGTTGACTTTTGAAGTCCAGAAATTTGTTTCTAAAAGTTTTTTAAGAAAAAATACTAGAAACAAATTTAAGATTATCTTTGTGAAGAACAAGTTCAACATCCAAAAATTGCAAGTTTGTCCCTTTGTTGGAAATGGAAAAGTTTAAGCAACCTATACTGTGTCTAAGTACAATGAGAAAAGATTCAGGTTCTTCTTCTGTTCTATGCCAAATAAGGAATATATCATCAATATAGCACTTGTATAGTTTATCTTTGTTAAAGCCCTTCAGTTTGTAAATGTTCTACTTCCCAAAAGCTAAGAGCTATGTTTTCATAAGTGAAAGCCATTTTGACTCCCATCGCAACTCCTCTTTTTTGATGATAATGGTGCCATTGAATGTAAAAACATATTTTCCAATACTAACTCAATAAGTCTACATAGAGTGTTGACCCCACTGTCATCAAGTAAAGTGTGCCTAGTAAAAAAAAAAACTGTTTAGTTACAGTAGCTCAAGTCCTTGTTCATGAGGAATGTTAGTATATAAAGACACAACATTTAAAGTTGCCATTATTTTGTTCTGTTGGGTAACTTACAAGAGTGAAGTTCTTTTAAGAACAACCATGAATCCTTCAAATAAAATGAAGTACTTTTCCACTATGGGATTCAAAACATAATCAACATATTGTGAAATTTTTTTTGGTTTTAGTCCGTTTAAGAAATACTATATGCCTAAAAGGAGGGTTGTGTTGATCCTTATGGAAAGAAGCTATCCTAGAGGGTTTGTAGTTAACATCCTCAGAGAGGTCATGATCAAGAGAACAGTGACTCTAAGACGCATTTTAGGTCAGCCAGGACAACTATCCAGGGCCACTTCTATCACAGAATTTTCGGTGAGCATGCTTTTGATATACCACCCTTTAAATAAAGATATTAACAAAATCCTTGCCAAACATTGGTTAGATCTCATCAAAGACAAGCACACATCAAAAATAATTGGGTACAAACCTCTGGTAGTTAGTAAAAGAGGCCTGAATTTGAAAAACATGTCTGAATGGCATCTGACAACATAAAATATTAATTTCCAACATGCATGTATCTGTACTTGTAAGGAAATTACCTAATGATTTTTTCTTCTGTCAGTTAACATATGTGCCTGGTATCTACCTAAACTATCTACATATATTACTCTCTCTGCAGTTAGTACCTATGCTATTAAATGCATCTTTGTTGTACTATGTCATAATAACTAATAACAAGGAAACTCCAAAAAAATGCATGAGATGGACTGCAAAATAACAGTTTTTAGCTTTAACTTTAATATTCACTATTCGTCATACAGACTTCCTCAGAAACTGAGTTACAAACATTAACTACTCACATTTAAATGGTGCAGGTAAAACACCAATCAATCAACACTTGACATTAAGTAAAACTGATTCACATGAATCCATTCACCATACCAATACAAAATCTGTAAAACTTAAACTTTGTTAATAGTTTCTTTTCTATTTTTCAAAAAACACTTTATATTAACAACATTTTCTTAACATATGGTTTGAAGATGTAATCCAAATATAAAGAAATGCAGTCAGTAAAACTACCAGAACCAGAAATAATAGGCCTAAATTGGGGTTTGGTGGTCCCATCTTATATTGCAGACTCTCAGGATTTTTTGGACAAACTAAGGTTGTTTTCCTTTGCACAAGGTGATACTAGTGAAAACCTGATTTTGTTTACTGTTGATGTAGTTTCTCTTTTCACCTGTATCCCACAGGATGTGGGTGTTGATTATATCAGGTGGTTCTTAGTCAAATACACTGAATTAAGTAACAATAATATTATTATCTATATGTGTTTATTGGAAACCCAATTGGAAAATGTTTATTTTACGTTTAATGGCTGTTTTTATAAACAGTTAAAGGGTATGGCAATGGGGGCTACAGATGGGCCCACCTATGCAAATTTGGTTTTAGGCTGGTGGGATGTGGAAATTCTGCACAAAACCCCCTTTATGAAAATATTGTTTTTTACAAAAGGTTTGCATATGACCTGTTTTTTATTGCTAGGCAAGAGAATTTTGATGTTCAGCATTTTGTTGACTCTGAGTCAAAGTAATACTTTTTTTAAAGTTTATTGTAGGTGAGCAGAGCCCAAAGGTGTCCTTTTTAGATGTCAATATAAATTGGGATATTTCTAGTAGAAAGTTCTTAAGCACTATTCATAGAAAGAGTACTTTTTGTAATAGTTACGTACATTTTAAAAGTGGTTATCCTAATTTCATGAAAAAGAATGTTCCACGGGGACAGTTCATTAGAGCTTCCCGTATGATTCTGGATGATACTATATTTTTAAGTGAAGTACAGTTCATAAAGGGTTTATTCATGGACTGGGATACCCAGAGGAGTTACTCAGCATGGCAGCTGAAGAAATTATTTCCAGGAGACACACAGATTTCCCTCCAATTTTAACAAAAGGATTCTTTAACTCAATAGAACCAAGTGCTCCTCCAGGTGTTTCTGCAGTTACCTCCTACTGCACCCCTAGGTGTCAAATATTTCTTGTTCATATTTGTATTAATAATTCCAAAACTATGCTACATACAAGGTATCAGAATATTTTATCTTGAAGCTTACATGATGGCAAACACATGTGAATTGATATTTGACCTCTGGCAATGAGTATTTGTTAGAATTGTAAGTTGATAACTTCATTTTTTAAAGGCTCAAGTCACACCTACTTGGAGTTAAAGATACACACTGAAAGAGCTGTACTGGAGGGAATGAGTTAAAAGAGAACCCATACATTCTGTGGTCATGAGGGGAACTTCTGAATGGAGAAGGATGGTCCTAGGTTTTGTTTGGACATGAGTGTAGACAATCATGTCACACGTAACATACTTTGTGACAACTGGAAGGTCATTACAGGCAACGGGGACACTGCCGAGATGTTGGGGGGCAGTCCATTTTTTGTTTACAAAAACAATTTTAGCATAAAATAAATGTTGGAACTAAATAGATGTGCTACTGATTCTTTATGTGTTAGGGGAGGGGTATGTTTAAGTGTCTTAGTTGCAGAGCCTGCAGATTCATTCATGAAGCCCCTTTTGTTTTTTTAACACACTTGGATAGGACTTTTACAGTTCCTGGCAGGTTGGACTGTAGTACCTCTGGTATCATTTACATCACTCTATGTTCTGCGTGTTCTGCTTTTTATGCAGGCATGTCAACTAGGAGTTTGAGGAAGAGAATACAGGAAAACAGAAGTATGCCATAAAAAGGAAAAAATTGAACAATGCTTTGTTCAAGCATTCAAATGTTTGTGCAAATTGGAAAAAAAATTCACCTTCTCTATTTTGAAAGTTGTTAGGATCCTAGGGGAGGGAACTACAGGAATTTAGTTGAACAAAGGGAGGCTGAATGGCAATTCAGGCTTGCATCCTTATTTTACCTGGTTTGAACAATGTTGTCAATATAAAGTATGTTTTGAAGTTTTAAAGAATTTCTATTGGTATGGTGAATGGATTCATGTGAATCAGTTTTACTTAATTAATGTCAAGTGTTGATTGGTTGTTTTTTTACCTACACCATTTAAATGTGAGTAGTTAGTGTTTGTAACTCAGTTTCTGAGGAAGTCTGGATGACGAATTGCGAATATTAAAGTTTAACTACACTAAAAACTCTTATTTTGCAGTCCACCTTGTACATTTTTTGGTTTTCTTGTTATTGGTTTGCATTTTACACCATTGCTTGGCTGCTACTGTGGTGTTTTAGTACTATGTCATGATGTTACTCTGAATATTTTTTACTTTAGGCATTGTTAAATTCCTTGTAAATAACTTAATGCTAACCAAATTTCTGAAACATATTGCTACTGCATTCTCAAAATACTGTACTTTTGCCTTGTATATATTTTCGTATTGTATATTTCTCTCTGTTTTAGTACTGTTAAGTATCTTCAACTTGAACTATTAGTTTTTTTCTTATTTTTTAGTTACTTTTCCTGGAGCTTTTCTCCTAGAGTCACTGCTGAAAAATGGCTCTCTGGGTCCAGTCGGACTAACCAGGTTAACAAATGTAAAAATAATAAATAGATAAGGTACAAGGCATGGCTGTGATTCTTGCAACCAATGTAAGCATATTCTTATAGGGAATTCAATAAAGTTAAAAGAACCACCCATTACAATTAAGATAAAGGGTTTATACAATTGTAAATCGGTATGTGTCATATATTTTGCACTCCGTGTTACCTGTGGAACATTCTCTGTTAGAAAAAAGGAACAACCACTCAACAGATGACTTTATGAGCATTTCCACAACATTCGAGTGGAAAACCAAAATAATGCCTTGTACAATCATTCAAGAGATTGTCAAGCTGGATATAACATCAAATTCTCTGTCATCTTGGATACAAGAGAACTTAAGTGGCAACTAACATTTAATCCCCAAGACTCTCTGGGTTTAAATGAAAACACACATGTACATACATACATAATGTACATACATATATATATATATATATATATATATATACACACACACACACACACACACACACACACACACACACACACACACACACACACACACACACACATACATATATATAGATAGATAGAGAGATAGATAGATATCTATGTATAAAATACAAAAAATGCACAAGAAGAACAATACGAAACAACCAATAAAAAAGTCTCGATCTTCAAGGTAGGGAACTAAGAATCACACACCATCTTGGAGCTTTTGTTCTGTTTAATAACAGAACTTCTTCAAAAATACCCCAAGTAAAAAACAAATCAAATATATATGAACTTTAAAAATTATTCATCCAATCACAATCACTTCCTATATTGCCCATTTCAACACAGTTTAGATATTCCAATTTTCATTTAATCCAGGAAATGTCAGTGTTCAAAAAAAGTGGCCATCTTAATTTTTTAGTTTCTAATAAAGAATTAACATCTCCTATAAACACTGGAACCTGTTCTAATATTAAAAATTTAGAGTCACTAAACGAGAAGCAGGAATGACTACGTTTGGTTAAAAGATCTGCTATTATAATTTTTTTATAGCATAAAGATGTTTTTTAATTCTGTCAGTTAGATGTCTAGTAGTCCTTCCTGCATAGTACCAAGAACACCCAGTACAAACACTTAAAAAAAATTGCTAGAATTACAATTAAAATTCCCATTAATGTGAAGTAACAATTTGCGACATTTTATAAAATATTGTTGACTAACAAGAATGTGTTAACAAAACTTACAACTACCACATTTAACCATTCCATTTCCAAAGTGAGTCTTTGGCTACAAACTCTGCCTATCAGCTTCAAATAAAGTCTTTAGGGTTCTGGTTCTCTTGAAACAAAAATCACAACATTGGCCTAAAACTTCATTTAAGTCGTTCTTCCCTGTATAATATGCCAACTTTCTTTAATGATGTTCTTAATAGCTCCCATATCGTGATTAACAGACAACAGACAACAGAAAACTATGAGCAAAGTCTCTACTGGGAGCTCTTTCTTTAATGGTAAATCCGTATCTGAGAATTGGAAAAAAAATGTATATCTAAGCTCATTAACTTCAGTCATACCTTTCTCAATTAAGACTTCCGGATAATTTCTATCGAAAAATAACTGTTTCAGTTTTAAACATTCCCCATAGTCTTTGCTGATGGTTCTAGAAAATGTGATGCACTGCCCCCTTAAAATATTCTGTTTCATAAAATGGGAATGCTGACTGTTAAAGTCCAAATAGTTGTTCCTGAAAGTTTCCTTTTTATAAATACTAGATAGAATGAAATAAAGAATTATTTTGGTCCAATGTTAATTCTGTATCTAAAAATCGCACCTTAGTGCTTTTCCCTCCTATGGGGATGGTTAAAAATCTTATGTTTTGTAAAATTTTATAGAAAAATATATTTAATTCCACCTCAGACCCTTGCCATATAAAAAACTGTCATCAATAAAATGATTATATAATCTAATTTTTTCAAAGCCCTTAATCTTGGTTAAATGATAAATTCCCCATGAACTAAGCACCGAATTAGTGTATGCTGGGCCATTTTGGCCCCCATGGTGACCCTGTTCTGCTGATGATAGAGTTTATCATTAAAACTAAAAAAAAAATATTTAATACTAAGTCAAATTAATCCACAAATAGTACTAATCTTTTCATTACTAATCAGGTCTAAACCATTGGTGTGAATAACGGCACAGTGATGCAGCGGTAGTGCTGTTGCCTCACAACAAGAAGTTCTCCAGTTCGATTCTCAGCTGGGGTACCTTCTGTGTGGAGTCTGCATTGCATGTCCTTCCTGCATTCGTGTGAGTTTCCTCCAGGTGCTCCAGTTTCCTCCCACATTACAAAGATATGTGTCTAGAGTGTTTCTCCCCAGGCCTCCACTGAAAATTGGCTTCATTCCAAGTCGGACTTTCCCGGTTAACAAATGTTAAATAAATAAATAAAATAAGAATAATATTAATATATAAAGATTCTATAGCTAGTGTTACAAGTAAATTGTCTTTAATGTTAGCTTTATATGGAAACAATTCATTAAGAAATAACCATGAATCTTTTAAATAAAATCTAGTGGTTTGAATAATGTGGTTTAAAATATGATCTAAGTATGCAGAGATGTATTCTGTCTTAGTATGTTTTAAAGAAACTATGTGCCTAAAAAGGGGGGGGGGGCGGTATATCTTTATGTATCTTAGGAATTCTGAACAGCCTACAAACACAAGGAAATTCAACAAACATACATTTGTATTCTTGGAATGAAATAAATCCTTGCTCCAATAAATCTAATAAATAAAACTATATGTCTGTGAACTTGATGACTAATTCCTGTTCAGATATAATCTTATAGCAGTTTTCTTTCACTAATAATGCTTCCATTTTTTGAACATATAATGTTTGGTCCTTTATAACTAACCCCGTCTGCTTATCGGCTTTCATAATCCTGATGTTCTAATAATTTTTAAGTTCAACCAAAGCTTGATTTACTACTTTGGTTAAATTAAACCACTTATACCCATAGAAAGATATATATATATATATATATATATATATATATATATATATATAGGGTCTATATTAAATCAACGAATGCTTAGAAAAGCGAATGATGATTTATCGACCCCATGTAAGTGAAAGCTTACAAACTCGAACACTTAGAACAGCGATTTTTTTCCAAGGTAAAAAAAATTGCTGTTCCAAAAAAAAAAAAAAAAAAAAAAAAAAAACCTTACTTAAAATGCCCCCCACACCCCACCTACTTAAATATACCAACTCAGAAATCGCACAACAGTGACGAAAACGGCAAAGTAATGGATGCGGCCAAGCGATTTCTTTCCCAGGGAAAAAATTTGTTTATATACCGCTTTTGCCTTTTCATCTTTTCAAGTTCGACCAAGACACATTCATCTAATAGGAGCCCTAAATATATATATGTGTGTGTGTGTGTGTGTGTGTGTGTGTGTGTGTGTGTGTGTGTGTGTGTATATATATATATATATATATATATATATATATATATATATATATATATATAATATGTGTATATATATATGTGTGTGTGTGTGTGTGTGTGTGTGTGTGTGTGTGTGTGTGGGTGTGTGTGTATACATATATATATATATATATATATATATATATATATATATAGGGTCTATATTAAATCAACGAATGCTTAGAAAAGCGAATGATGATTTATCGACCCCATGTAAGCGAAAGCTTACAAACTCGAACACTTAGAACAGCGATTTTTTTCCAAGGTAAAAAAAATCGCTGTTCCAAAAAAAAAAAAAACCTTACTTAAAATGTCCCCCACACCCTGCCTACTTAAATATACCAACTCAGAAATCGCACCACAGTGACGAAAACGGCAAAGTAATGGATGCGGCCAAGCGATTTCTTTCCCAGGGAAAAAATTTGTTTATATACCGCTTTTGCCTTTTCATCTTTTCAAGTTTGACCAAGACACATTCATCTAATAGGAACCCTATATATATATATATATATATATATATATATATATATATATATATATATATGTGTGTGTGTGTATATATATATATATATATATATATATATGTATATTATATATATGTGTGTGTGTGTGTGTGTGTGTGTGTGTGTGTGTGTGTGTGTGTATATATATATATATATATATATATATATATATATATATATATATATATATATATACATACACAAAATCAAATATGTATGTGATATATCAAAAAAAGAAAAAGTAGACCACTCCATTAAGGTTGAAGTAAACATAGCAGTCAGATCCAAAAAATTAACAAAAAATCATCCCAAGCACGACTTTAAATCACTATATATAGAAGTAACTTTATTAAAAGAGAAGGTAAGGGCTTTCTGTTTTGGAAAGACCAACAGGTTGTTTAAGGTTAAGATTTTGGAACACTTGAATGATAAGGCCAGATGTAAAAACACTAGTGCTTTAGCCAAGCATGTTATGTTGAAAGGAACTAGCCATTACTTCAAGAGTCACAATCCTAGGGAATTTGATAAGAAGAAAAAACTGAAGTATGTGAAAATAGATGGATTTTACTGCTGAAAGCATATGTTGAACCAGGTTTAAATGAATCTCTCTTAAATCTGTTTTAAAGAAAAGACCATTGTGACACTGATAGGTCTTGACACATATTTTTTCTATTTTGTTCCTTGTTCAAACTGGTGTGTAGTGTTCTCTTTTTATTTGTTATACAAGAGCATTTAATACAAACATTTATGTAGCTTTTGTTTCTATCTTAGTTTTCCTAGATTATTTTTTTTCTTTTGCTGAATGTATACAACTGCATATCTAGTTTTAATAGGTCTAAATGTTTGTGATGTTTTTTTAGTGAGTGTGCAGAGCTTATGCATGACATTTATTAATTTTTTATTTTTGTTACACCTGTACATTCAAAAAAGTTCCTGATATTCTTTTTGTTTCTGCATTTAATGCATTTATCTATGTTTATGGTCAGGTTTGAAGTAACATATAGAGACTGCTTGATTTTTTTTGTGATTTATTAGTGTGTTTGGAATAAGTTTAACAAATCTTTATATTTGATGATGGGAATATTGTTTTTATTGCTATGTTTTTAACAAACGGTAGACAGCTTTTATTGATTGGGAGGGTTTTTTTTACTAATGTCATCACGATTGCTGAACTTTCTGTGACTGGTTGAGTTTTTATTTTAAATAGTACCTAGACTTTGTGTTTTCTCATGGTCTAATGAAGCACAGGTTACTCTGCAAAAGCACTTAACTTTTAGTTATGTACTTACCATAACTTTAGATGTTTGGGATCCATCTCACCTACATTCTGTACTGATGGGCTCGGAGCCGATCCTCGGCTCCGACTCGGCACGCTATACTATAGAGCGAAGTCTCTTATTGGCTGAGCTATTCTATATCCCAGGATGCACCACCACTACTTCCCCAGATCTTGTTTGTCCGCACTCATGCACACACACATAACTGTTTATATAACATTGCCAGATGTTTCAAGATGAAACGATAGTACTTGGACCGTCCGGTCTCTTCTGATCTCCAAGGCAGGGGGAAGGAGGGTGGGTTATTAGGAATGTAGGCGAGATGGATCCCAAACATCTAAAGTTATGGTAAGTACATAACTAAAAGATGTTATGTGATCCTATCTCGCCTACATTCTGTACTGATGGGACAGCGTCCCTAGCACCTGATTCCTGGGTGGCTCACTGGAAAACACTCCTGAGAACTGTGGAACCAAATGAAGCTCGCCCCCGAGATGCCACATCCAATTTGTAGTGGGAAATGAAGGTGTGCGGAGAAGACCACGTAGCCGCAGCACAAATGTTGCTAATGGCAAGCTTAGAATGGAATGCTATTGAAGTAGCCATAGCTCTTGTAGAGTGAGCTTTGACAGAGGTTGTAAGCTCTTTATTAGAAGAGGAATAAGCTTGACTAATACAGTCCCTGATCCACTTGGCAATAGTGACCTTCGTGACGGCTTTGCCCAATTTATTGTCCGAAAAGGACACAAACAACTGATCTGTTTTCCGTGTTTGTTGGGTCCTATCTAAATAAAAGCGCAATTGCCTGTGAACATCCAATGTGTGGAAGATGTATTCTGCTTTGTTTGAGTACTTTGGGAAGAAAACTGGAAGTTCTAATGACTGTTGCAGGCAAAAACTGGAACAAACTTTAGGAACAATGGATGGGTTAGGCCTGAGGGATACTCTATCCTTGTGAAAAAACAGGTACGGTGGTTTGACAGATAGAGCTTGAAGCTCTGAAACCCTTCTGGCTGATGTAATCGCAACCAGAAAGGCAGTTTTCCAAGAAAGAAATTTCAAGTCACAAGTTGCTGCCGGTTCGAAGGGGGAGGAGGTTAAGGCACGTAATACCACATCGAGATCCCACGGTGGAGCAGGATGAGAAATCGGAGGTCGTAAAAGCGCAGCACCTTTTATGAAGGTTTTACACAATCTGTTGCTCATCAAAGGTGGGTTTATAGATTTATGAAAATTGGAAATAGCTGCCAATTGGACCTTGATGGTAGAGACTGAAGAACCTTGATTGAATAGGGAAGTTAAAAACTTCAGGACTTCTGACACCGGGACAGTGATGGGATCTAGACCTCAGAGTTGAGCCCAAATAGCAAATCTCTTCCATTTGCTAGTATACAATTTCCTAGTGGCAGACTTGTGGGCCGAGGATAAGATACGTATGACTTCCGGGTCTAAAGTATGATTCCTGACTATAGTCGGAAGAGGAGGAGCCAAGCTGTTAACTTCAAAGAGTGAAGGGACTGATGGAGTTGTCCCGACTGGTGAATCAATAGGTCCGGGATCTGATCCAGGAACCATGGACTGTCCAGTGCATATTTCTGAAGATAGGGAAACCATACTTGACAAGTCCAGTAAGGGGCAACTAAAATCATCTTGCTCCCTAAGTGAGTCGCCTTTTGGATCACTCTGGGAAGGAGGGGAACCGGAGGGAAGGCGTATAGCAAGCCGGTGGGCCAAGGATGGGCTAAGGCATCCATGGGAATCTCCCCCAGAGCTGGAGTGAGAGAGAAGAATTTTCTGCACTTCGCGTTGAGCGGGGTTGCGAAAAGGTCGCAACAAGGAGTTCCCCATCTTCTGAAGATCTGAGTTGCCACTGCATCGTTCAGAGACCACTCGTGAGGAGAGAGAATAGTTCTGCTCAGTCTGTCGGCTATCACGTAGGATCTCCCAGGGATATGAGTCGCTACCAGAAAACGTCTGGTCGCCACTGCCCATTCCCATACTCTCATGGCCTCTCTGCAAAGGGGGTAGGATCTGGTCCCTCCCTGCTTGTTCAGATACCAGACTACTGACATGTTGTCAGACTGAATGGCAATTACGCCCTGAGGGAGGTAATCGTGGAGGGCTTACAGAGATAGAAGCACCGCCCTCATTTCTAGAATGTTGATGTGAAGGAGACTCTCGTCGGAATGCCAATTGCCTTGGACTGACCTGCCCAGGTAATGCCCCCCCCACCCCATCTGGGAGGCGTCCGTCGTCAATGTGGCCATAGGAGGAGTGGAACGAAGGGTCGTCCCTGATCCAGATTGGAGGACACCAGCCAACAGTGAAGGTCCCGCTTGCAGGTTTCTGTGATCCGTATGAGGTGACTGAGAGGGAGATCCTGAAAGGACCACTGGGTCGACAGGCGCCACTGGAGAATTCTCATATGCAATCTTGCTAAGGGGACTAGGAGAACAGTGGCCGACATGGAGCTTATAGCTGTAGGACCATCCTGGCTGGGGCTTTGGATCTGAGAAGCAAGGCTCGGACTTGAGCCTGTATAGTCTGTATCCTTTCTGTAGGAAGATAGACCCGCATTCGGTTTGAATCTATCTCTACTCCGATGAACCTTATGCGCTGAGATGGCAGCAACACAGACTTTGGCCAATTGAAGGTAATTCCAAGGTAAGTGCCTAGTGATATGGTGGCTGCTAGGTTCTGCAATAGTAGATGCCTGGAGGTGGCAGTTAGGAGCCAGTCGTCCAGATACAGAAACACCTGGAATCCTAGACTCCTCAGGTGAGCAGTCACAACCGCCAAACATTCGGTGAACACCCTGGGGGCTGTGGTGAGACCAAAGGGCAGTGCGCAGAACTGAAAATGACTGTCTCCCAGGCTGAAGCGCAAATGTCTCCTGGACACCTGATCTAGCAGGATGTGATAATAGGCGTCCTTGAGATCTATGGAGCACATTCAAACACCTTTCTCCAGCAGTGGGAGAATGGATTGTAAGGTGACCATTCGGAACTTGGACTTCTTGACTGATCGATTTAGGTTGCTGAGATCCAAAATGGGCCTCAAGTCCCCAGTCTTTTTTGGCACCAAAAAGAATTTTGAGTAAGTCCCTAATCCGGTCTGGTCTGCGGGGACCGGTTGGATGACTCCTTTTTGAAGCAGCTTTGAGATTTCGAAGGCTGCGATATCCCGTTGACTGGGTGGCGGGTCCGGGATTTTCCTGGACGGCGGAGGGGGGTGAGAAAAGGGGATGGCGTAACCTCCGGCGATGATTCGAAGCACCCATCGGTCCTGAGTGATGCCCTCCCAGGCTTTTAGGTGCCTCGAAAAATGATCCCCGACTGGCTCCGGAGCTGCACAGTCAGGCAATCCTTCAGGGATTGTGGAAGGTTGAAGAGCCACGAAAGGACTCGTGGTCTCCAGTGTTGTGGGGGCCTCTGCCGCCTCTGGGACGGCGTCTTCCTGAAAAATTTCCCCCTCCTCTGCCTCTAGAAGGGGGATCGTCCTGCTGCGAGGGATAAGACTTCTGGGATTTACGGAACCACATTTTCCCTCCTCTTTTAGCCTTGGGGTAAGGCCGAAAGGGAGTGGAAAACCGTGCCCCTACGGCAGTCAAAGTCTTACCTTCTTGTTCACAGTGGGTCAATGTGTCCTTTACCTTGGGTCCAAACAAAGAGGACCCATCAAAGGGAGCGTCGGCAAAGGAAGACTTAAAGGCTTCCGCAAAATGACACAGGCGGAGCCAGGCTTGCCTCCATAGAGCAACACCCATACCCGCCGCTCTACTCGCCCCCTCGGCTGCATACGAAATGAGCCTCATGGACGAGTTTGATATCGATGACAGAGTAGCCAACTGAGAGCCAACCGTCTGGGCCAGCTGCTCAGGAAGGTTACCCGAGAGGGTATCTGAAAGCTCCTTGGCCAGATCCCTCTGAAGTCTAGTGAAGTGCGTCAAATAGTTCAGGGACCTTAAGGTAAAGGCCGCTGAACTGAGGGTGCACTTCCCGTACCGGTCCATGCTCCTAGACTCCTTATTAGGAGGATGGACAGACGTCGAAGCCTCTGCTACATCTTGTTGGGTAGCAGATGCCACCACCAGGGCATCTACAGCCACACCTTTGGTAAGAAACTCCTTCTCTGGGGGTGCTGATAAGAATTTATTTGGGCGAGCCGGCACCGGTTCCACAGAGTCTGGATGCTCCCACGCCCTTCGACAGATCAAATCTAGGAGCTCGTCGAAGGGCGGAGACACCCAGGAGGCGGAGGGCTGAGCCCCGAAGGCCTTGAGGAACACCGACTCATCAGCGGAAGGGGGTTTGGAATGCCAGCCGCCTCGTTGTTTGAGGACTTCCAAGATGTCTGCAAAGGAGACATCATCCGAGGACGACTTTGGGGACCCCTCCGCATCATCAAGATCAGTGTCCGACGTGACAGACTCATCGGGGGAGTCGACGTGCTTCCTCTTGCACAGTCTTTTCCTTGGGGGTTCCTCTGAAGAAGCTTCAGAGGGACCCCCAGGAGGGGGGAAAACCCCACTGGGGGTGACCTCAGGCCCTGGGGCTCCACTGTCTAGTGACAGGGGGACTACAAAAGACCCAGTCTTCGTGTCTAGGGAAGGTGCCGGTGAGACCATGGAGGTAGCCAAAGAAGATTTGGCCAAAGCACTCCTCATGGCTCTGAAGGCCGGACCGCCAGAGTTCTGGGAAGGTCCAACCCCCGGGGCCACAACAGTAGACGGCACCCCCGCAGCCGATGCACCGAGAGGGAGGCTTGGAACTGAAAACATCGGTCCCGAAGCGTCACCCCTGGGGCCGACCGAGGAGGTCCGTTTACCGAACTCCGACCTGAAAGCCGGGGTTGGAGTAAGGGTCGGAGCCGACCCAAAAACCTCCATCGGCTCCACGAGCACCGGCTCCAATGGTGCCAAGGCTGTTGGAGGAGGAACCAGAACTACAGGGTGGGCCATCGGCTCCGAAGCTGATTGGGCTGGAGCCGAAACTAATTTCTGGAATACAGGAGACTGAAACAGCCTTTGGAGCACCCTGTCGATGTCCGAATCCGACATCTTGGAAGATCGGGAGGAGACTGACCGGGTCTGAGCAGACTTCTCCATCGGCTCCGAAGGACTGGGGGACCGGCTCCGAATAGACTCGATCAATATCGGTGCCGATGGAGACTCCATAGCAATTTCCCTCGTTGCCAAAGAGGGCTTTGGTGCCGAAGGGGAAGAGTCTGAGCCGGCAACCCTCATCGGCTCCAAAATCAGTGAAGCCGATGAAGGTGACCCGCCTCTCGAAGCCCCAGCCATCGGCTCCAAAACCAGAGGAGTCGAGGCTGGAGGCATCAAGGCAGACCGTTCCGCCCTCAGCTCTGAAGTCCGTGGGGCCGATGGAGAAGCCTGCCTAGATTTCTTAGTGGTCGGTTCCGACGGGCTGGTCGGAGCCGACGATTTCTTTTTCTTAGCTGGAGAGGAAGAGGAAGATAAGGCCTCTTCGAAGGAGGGTTTGATAAGCCCTTTTAAGATCAATTTATTTTTCCTCTCTTGGAGGACCCGAGAGGAAAAAGCGTGACACACGCTGCAAGCCTCCTGAAGGTGTTTGGCGCCTAAACAGTACACGCATAAGGAGTGATTGTCCGTGATGGACATTTTGTAGTTGCATCTTGTACATTTTTTAAATCCTGAGGGTCTATGCTCCTTAGACATAATGCTTGCAGACACTATTCACTTTGTCAGAGAAAAACACTATGTATAGAACTCAGTACAAATGGTTTGTACAACCAATTTTTTTTTTTTTTTTTTTTTTTTAACAAGAGAGGCGCGAAAGCCCAAAAAAAAATTACACGAATGACAAACACACCAACAGGAGGGCCAAGAACCCTCTAACTAAAACAGGTACTTGACCTCTCCGAAACAACAAGAAGACTCACTAAAGAACGAGGGGAAGGCCCCTCTAACTTAAACGGAAACCTTTCCCTGTCCAGTCACAAAAATTTACCACAAAATATCCACAAAAACACAATTATATACAACGATAGCTGTTAAAACAGCTTTTGGGTTAAGATTAAAGAAATTCCTGACAGAAAAAACTCTCAGAAAAAGCACTTAGCTCAGCCAAGTTCGAGACCACGTCCTAGCTTGTAAGCGGCAAACGAGATCTGGGGAAGTAGTGGTGGTGCATCCTGGGATATAGAATAGCTCAGCCAATAAGAGACTTCGCTCTATAGTATAGCGTGCCGAGTCGGAGCCGATGATTGGCTCCGAGTCCATCAGTACAGAATGTAGGCGAGATAGGATCAAATAACATCTTCTGTTTTAATAAAGTTACTTTTATGTATACTGATTTAAAGCCATGTTTGGGAGGAGTTTTTGTTACTGCTTTGGATATATATGTGATATATTGTGTGTGTGTATCTATATATATATATATATATATATATATATATATATAGATATATATATATATATATATACGTGTGTGTGTATATAATATATATATATATATATAAAAAAAAATATATATATATATATATATATGTACATACACATATACATATACACACACACACACTGTAGATCAGTATGTATGTATACCTTTAAGAAGCTTTCCATAGGCTTGCACATGTGTATAAATACTGAGCATGTGCGAGAGATTGTCATTTTCTGGAGTACTGTTGAGATGTAAGCATGCATGTATGTAATGGTCTGTCAGTTAATCAGTTTGTTTATATTTTATATTGCTGCTATTCATTCTGATGTGGTTCTATATAATAAAACATATAAATGAACTACCCTGCCTGTTCACCTTGAATCATAACATAGGATGAGCGAAATGGTGTCAGAAGTGGAATCCAGAATCAAGACCAAGGGCACTCAGCTAATGTTGGAGGAATATAGAGGAATGGATCATCCATGCTGCATGTACAACTCGCAAAACAGGTCAGAAATGCATTCCATGTACTAAAACATGCTTAAATGATTTCTTACTCAAAGAATATAAAACAAAGTACTTATAACACCCAAAAAGCTCAAAACAAATTTCTAATTAAATAAAAAGTGTCTGAAACTGCGATATATTAGTAAAAATATTCAAAATAGCTACGAAAATGTTTGAAACAATGTCCAAATCACATAAAATGTATAAAATATGGAAAACAACCACACTATTTTGCTATGTACTACTTTTTGCATTAATTACAGCTATTCAAAATATCCAAAGTATACAAAGTGTTTGCAAGTTTGTGCAGTATTACAGTGCAGTGCAGTTATTTCACAAAATACAGCCATTTCAAATCATAATTCACAAAGTACAGAATTTCGAAGAGTTTATTGCGCATTTGAATGTTATTACAAGTACCCGGTGTGTGTGGATGTTCATATATAATAACAATGGTCATATTTGCAGTGTGTTTAAGCATACTTTGTTGGCATGGCAGAAGGCTTTCCAAAACCTGGTCCACTTGTATTTGATAATATCGCAGAGAATTGGAGAGTGTTTGAGCTAGACTATGATATTTTTATACAAGCTGCATTTTCTGATAAAGGTGCACATACAAAGGCATTTATTCTGCTTAATTTAGTTGGTTCAGAGGCCATAGAAAGAGAGTGTTCATTTGTGTATACACCTGCTGTGTTTGCAGGGGTGGAGGAAAGCTGCCATATGGTTGTACTGGCTGAATCAAGGGAAGACCCTGATTACTTAAAATGTAAATTTAAAGAAATGTGTAACCCCCAAATGAATATTACAATGGAGAGGCACTTATTTTATACAAGGGATAAAAAGCCTGGGGAAACTTTTGTGGCATATATAATTGACTTGAGAAACAAAGTTAAAATGTGCAGATATGGTGATTTAAGGGATGAGTAGATAAAAGGCAGACTTGTGTCTGGTATTAAGGATTATACTGTGAGAAAGATTTTGCTTCAAGGCAGTGATTTAACTTTGAATAAGGCCACAGAGATTTGTCAAATATATGAGGCCACAGAAAAGCACACAAATATGCTTACAAATGAGAAAGCATGCTTCCAGTATCTTATAAAGCTAATGCTGATACTATGCGGCACGTGGTTAACACAAACAGGCCCAAGCACATAGGAGTGTTGCAGGGCCTGCAGCGACCCCCTGGTAAACCACATAGCTTTCTAGCAAATTACAGAGCATACACAGTCTCAATGAAGCAAAAGGGTGAGTCAGCAAGCTCAAATCATGTACCCTCACCTAGCCTCATAGTCAACTGTCATAAATGTCGTGGCAATCGTGTATCTAAAAGAGAAAAGTACTTAGATTTTGGTCAGCAATGCCACAGATGTAAAAAGTGGAATCATTTTCATAGATTTTGTAAATCAAAAGAGGCTCATTCTTTTATTAAAAGAGAACATTCAAAGAGACAAGTTGATCAGTTACAAAGCTGTGACCTTACTTTTTATGTTGATGGTGTGTCTGTGCTTAATGAAACAGTCAATGCATTAGATTTATAGACAAAGAAGGAAGTATCTTGTACTGTTCAGATAAATTTAAGACCCACAGAACTCAAAGTTGACACAGGTTCAAATGCAATGTTATGTCTGCGGAAACATTTTCTAGAGTATGTGCTGGTGCAAAACTTGATATAGCAAAGTGTGCAAAGCTTGTTGCTTATGGTGGTGAAGGAATTCATACTGATGGTTTAGTAGTGTTTTCATGTTACTCTGCTGGGAACAGCGATGACTTGCAATTTTACATAGTCAAAGGCACATACAGTCATTATTAGGCCTCAGAGACAGTTTGAAAATAGGACTATCATTTAGTTAGGAAGTCTACCATGTAAGCTTAAAAGACCACTGCTCTAATTTTGTCCAGTCTATTTTCTTTATCTATGCTGATCTTTTCAAAGACAAACTAGGCAAACTCCCAGTTGTGTACTGCAAGAAGTTAGACCCTGAAGTCAGCCCAGTTGTCAGACCAGCGTGGAAAGTTCCAGTAGCTATGAAGAATAGAGTCAAAGCCGAGTACATAAAATAGTGCAGCAAAGTGTGATTTGTCCAGTTGATGAACCAACAGAATGAGTATCTTCCATTGCAGTAGCACATAATAAAAGCTCAGATGATATAAGAATATGTACTGATCCAAGAGATTTGAACAAAGCACTGAAAAGACCTCATCATCCGATACGTACAGTCAAAGAAGTCACTGCTCTTATGCCAAATGCCACTGTTTTTCTGTTTTGGATGCAAAGAGTTCATTTTGGCAAATTTTGCTTGAGTGAAAATCCTCATTGCTAACCACTTTCAATACTCCTTTTGACAGGTACAGATTTTTGAGAATGCCATTTGGGATAAATTCTGTCAGTGAAGTCTTCCAGCTTCCCATGCAGCAAATTATTTTCTGGTTATCCCTGTGCTATTTTAGTACATGATATTCCAGTAGGAGGTAATGATGAAGCGAAGCATGACAGAAACCTCAAAAAAGTTCTGGAAAAAGCTTGTAAAGTGAATCTTAAGGTGAATCCTCAGAAGTGCAAATTCAGGCTATGAGAAGTTACTTATGTTGGTCATTCATTTACCAGTTCAGGCTTAAGACCAGATCCTTCCAAGCAAACAGTAATTCTTGAGATGCCAGCTCTAGACAATGCTCAAACATTACAATGTTTTCTTGGCATAGTTAACTATCTAGGCAAGTTCATTCCAGACTTGAGCCACCTTTCAGCATCACTCAGAGAGTTGGCATGTAAAGATGTATCCTGGTTCTGGTCAGAACAACACCAAAGAGCACTTGATGTCCTGAAACAGAGAATTGCCATCCACCAACTCTCAGCTACTATGATGTTCACAAACCAGTTACTCTTTCTTGTGATGCTTCGAAGTTTGGTCTTGGTGCATTCATTCTTCAAGAGGGTAGATCAGTAGCCTATGTGCCCAGAACCCTAACCCAGACCAAGATGCAGTATGCGCAGATAGAGAAAGAGCTATTGGCAATTGTGTTTGCATGTCTGAAATTCCATGATTATATTTATGGCTGCCCAATTCAAATCAAAACTGATCACCAACCTCTAGTTACTATTTTGAGAAAGCCTATGCATACAGCTTCTGCCAGATTGCAACGCATGATGTTGAAATTGCAAAAGTATAATTTTAATC
>NC_056741.1:1405323572-1405326072 GCF_019279795.1 Protopterus annectens
TTGTTAAGTTTTTCAATGACAATGGTTTGGAGTTCATGAAACTTTTGGTTTCAGATTATCAAGAGAAGCTAAGTATTTTCTAGGACTCAATAAAGAAGTTAGATGCTGACATTAAAAAGCATCGTTGTTTTCAAGGATGTACAACTGAATGCAATAGTACTGGAGCTAATTTGGATAGATACAGAGCTACTATTGTTAATAAAAAGCAAAAGAAACCCCTTGGGGATTTTGAGATGTATTCTACTGTTAATGCATACCCATTAAACAAGTCTAGTGATGCACATGAAGTTATTAGTTCTGAGCCAGCTAAACAAGGTGTTGCTGTTCAAGCAGGGAATAATATTCAAGGCACTCAAGCTTTGGCTGGTTCATCTGATATTTCTGCATCTTTGTTAGGTTCTAGCACAGCTGAACACAGTATTAGCAATTCTGCTAATGTTTTTATTTCAAACACTGGGTTTGACATCTAATTACCACTTTATCCTTTTCAAATGGTCAACCAATGAATGTGCCATTCAATCAAGGCCACTCCTGGGGAAAAGGAAAGGAAGGGAAAGGGCAGAGTGAAGAGGAATTACATGTAAATGATTTTCTACACAATGGTTGTCCTGGGTCTACTTTGATTCACTGAAAACTCATTCCACTGAATTTCAATTCACCCTCAAAAAATCGCTGAAAGCTCAAATCACTGAAAACTCATTCCACTGTATCACATTTCACTGAATGTAAGTACTGTTGGGCAAATAAAATGTATATGCCCTTTTCCCCACTGCAGTGGATCCTGGAGTTAGTATATATAGTTAGGGGGAGTGTGGGGAATATGGGGGATGCAGTCCCCCACCTACTTAGCTTTTATATTTATGAATCTCATTTCACAGAAAGCTAACAATATAAAATGAAAAGTAGGTGGGGAGCTACAACCCCCGCCCCCCCCACCCTCCCTAACTATATATACTAACTCCAGGATCACACTACAGTGGGGAAAAGGGCATATACATTTTATTTGCCGAACAGTACTTACCTTCAGTGAAATGTGATTTGGTGTAATGAGGTTTAAGTGATTTGAACTTTCAGCGATTTGGTAGGAGTGTTTTGAAATTCAGTGAAATGAGTTTTCAGTGAATCAGAGTAGACCCATATATGTATAAACTTCTAAGAAAATATTTTCTTAGTATCTTCTTTCTTAGTATTGGTTTTCTTAACATTGTTATTTCCAGTTCTGGTATGTCTATTCATTTTTTAGCCACTAAAATCACTTTACTTCCCACGGGTTATGTTTCTTCAACAGTGTATAGAAAAGACACTTACAAAATCAATTATCTAGACTTCACTATCCAACATCCATTTTATATGAAAGGAAACCTAATAAAAGGAAAGTTTATTCAATTAACTAGGTTAGTCAGTCAAAATGAAGAATTTTTTGCACAATGTTCCCTTCTTAAAAAGATGTTTTTCATAAGAAATTACCCAGCTACTTTATAGCAATAACCCACGCCTGGGTGTGGGTAATGCTAAATTTACCCACGGTTGGCGTGGTTTGGTCGAGGCGGCCGAGGACCAAACAAAGCCAACCGTGGATTAGCATTACCCACACCAGGCGTGGTTATTGCTATTATGACATTATTTAAGAAAAGAAACTATTACTTTTCTTAAATAATGGCATAATATAATGCCTGTTTACTGCCCTTCCGCAGATGTCTGGCATCCGTGGCAGTTCTGATGTACTGCGCGCCTGCGCGGTACATCAGAGTTGAGCAAAAGCGGAGAAAGCAAGATCTCCGTTGCTTTTTTATGTCTCGCTATGTTAAATGAGTTTAACATAGCGAGACAGTAAAATAAGCAACGGACATCTCCGTTGCTTATTTTAAAACTGTCTCGCTATGTTAAACTCATTTAACATAGCAAGACTCTAAAAAGCAACGGAGATCTTGCTTTCTCCGTTAACACAAACACTGTCTCGCTATGTTAAATGGGTTTAACATGAGACAACTTTAAAAAAGCAGCGGAGATCTCCGTTGCTTATTTTAAAGCTGTCTGTTATGTTAAACCCATTTAACATAGCGAACAAAAAGCGAAGTTATACTAATGGAAAAAAGTCCGGGCGACCGGACCTTTTTCCATTAGTATAACTCGATTTACAACGGGCACGCTGGTCAATCAGCGTGCATGTTTTGGGGGGGTCATGGTATAATAGTTAATAACATATGCTCAGACCTTTCTTCTACCAGGCACACCAGATTTTCACCTATTTTCCTAACTGTTTTTCAACCAAAGGTAAATATGACACAAAGAAAAGACAAAACATTAAGTTTTCCAATCCCTATTTCTAGGGATATGTCTCATATTAGAGAAATCATATCAAACAATTGGGATATTATCGCAGATACACCACAAATTGGTTCATCCTTAAGACATTTCTCCTACATTCGCGTTTAAAAGATCTAAAACTATCTGCATGCACGTTGAAAACAGAGATGCACAGTTTCGTAATCTAGCTCAT
>NC_056741.1:1405331072-1405343572 GCF_019279795.1 Protopterus annectens
TCATTAATATTATGTGCACATTCTGAGAGTGTTTTAAGGAATTCCTTGGTATCTCTAGTTATCGTGTTACTAGTAAATACAATATCCGTAAGTTGTTTCTCCACATATACTGAGAGTGGTTCTGTTAACCACCCTCTACTTGAAATAATAGGCCTTATCTTAGGGTTGGTAGCATTCTTATGAATTTTAGGGAGACCTCTGAAAGTGGGAATGACTGGCAACTCTATTAAAAAATACTTATACAGATCAGGATCAATAACTTCACACATTAATAGATCATATAAATGACTATGCATATTATTAATGATTTTGTTCAATAGTGTACCTTCAATCAACTTATAAGTTCTATCATTTAACATTGCTTGTATTTCATTATCATAATATTGTTTATCCAAAATAACAATGGTTCCACCTTTGTCAGCTGGTCTAATAACAATCTGATCATTTTTACTTAAATTATCAAGTGCTGTGTACTCTTCTCTACTTAAATTGTAAACATTCTGTTTGTTATTATGCTTCGCATTGTTCAGCATTTGTATAAAATCTTTCTCACATGCTTGTTCAAATGCTTCTAAAAGTGGGTGTAAAACAGATATAAAGGCACTTGTTTTTTTTAAAATATTTTGTCCAGTTCCATGTTCATTTTATATAACATTTTTAGAGCCACATTCCTAACAAACATCTTGTCCTCTAAAATAAAGTCGACAGCATCAGTTCCTTTAGCAGGTATAAACAACAACCCTTTATTTAAAAGGGATTTCTCAGAACTGTTCAATTCATAGTTAGATAAACTGATAATTAATTCTGACTCACTTGTCTCTGTGTTTTGTTCTGTGGCATTGCTATGTCTTCTGATATTTTCCAATCCCTGTTGGTTTTCGTTGGGGTCCATTTCCTCTGCTCTCGAATCAGCAGTGGAAACTGGTAAAAAAACGAATTCAGTTCCGATTGACCTGCATTAACTGTTGTTTGTTTTCTTCTAACATCTCCTGTAGATAGAGAACTGGAGCTGTTGGATGTGTATGTTTGTCTTCGCTCCTTATTAATCATGTCTTTCTCCATGTCTCCCTAAAATTCATAAGAATGCTACCAACCCTAAGATGAGGCCTATTATTTCAAGTAGAGGGTGGTTAACAGAACCACTCTCAATATATGTGGAGAAACAACTTAAGGATATTGTATTTACTAGTAACACGATAATTAGAGATACCAAGGAATTCCTTAAAACACTCTCAGAATGTGCACATAATATTAATGATTTATCTGGCATCTGGCTTGTAACGCTAGATGTCAAGTCTTTATTTACAATGATACCTGATGAAGAAGGTCTTGAATATTTAAGGCAACTATTATGTACAAGGGATGGTACAAGTGTAACTATGATGAGATGTTTATTACTGCTAAAATTGATTTTAGAGAATAATGTTTTCATGTACAATGATAAATATTATTTACAGACAAAAGGGGTTGCAATGGGAACACCTTGCGTGAATTCCTACGCCAATCTGGTCATGGCCCAATGAGAGAAGACCCATATGATGGACACAGAATATGTTAATAGCATCAGATATTACAAAAGATTTGTGGATGATGTATTCTTCCTCTGGGAGGGTAATGAAGTTGATTTATGTATATTTATTGAATACATCAACCAAACAACTAACTTTCTAAAATTCGAAGGGAAATGGTCTAAATCAGGGATTGAATTTTTAGATGTATTTATAAGTAAAGAGGATGGAACTATGTTATATAGAAAGAACTGTAGGAAAAACAGCCTTCTTCATCGCACAAGCATGCACCCCAGACACGTACATCAGAACATAGTTAAAAATCAAGGAATGAAGATATCTAACTTGACTAGTGATGATGTCATATGTGAACAAACTTTACAACATCTGAGAAATGAGTTTGCTACAAGGGGATATTCCATACATGAAACAGAAGTATTGAAGGATCCAAAAATGGTAGATAGGAGAGGGAAAGGAAGACCATACTATGGAAACAACAATATGCATACTACAATATCAATTCAGACAGACAGGCAAGTGACAGACACACAAATAAGATAGAATATACCATATTCTAATAACAACATAGATGTGAATAAGGTTATTGATAGAAATTGGACCATTTTGATTTCTAATGAAGAAATATGTACCACTGTTGGCCAACGACCAAGATATGGTTACAGCAATAGCAAATCTCTAAAAAGGTTATTATGCTATAAAGAGACTAAAGAAAATAAAATAACATCAGATAGACAAGGAACTTTTCCTTGTAGAAACTGTACCCAATGATCATATAAGTTAGGTTCGAATAACTTTATACATCCAGATAATGATAGGATATATACCTTTAGGCACTATGCGGATTGTAAATCTAGAGATTTAATATATTTAGCCAGTTGTGTCAAATGTACTAGTTATTACATAGGCAAGACTAATCGAACCCTAAGAGAAAGGGTAAGAGAACACATCTATGCCATCAATAGGGAAGATGAGACCAATGCTTTAGCCAAACACACATTGGACTATGACTTGAGTCATAAATTTAAGTTCATGTTAATAGAGTTGGTCAATAAAAGCAAAAGACTAGGGAATGTAAAGAATTACACAGAGCGACAGGAAACAACAGGAAACAAAATGGATAATCAGGATGCAATCGGACAGAGGCAAGGGCTTAAATGAAAGAGTCTCCATTAAACCTTTTCTAAAGGACAGACCCCTGAAACACTGAATAGATACAGTTAGGAAATAATCATTACATATGTACCAAAGTGAATGAAAAATTATTTTCATTTTATTAGGAGGGTGGCCTAATGGTTAAAGTGTTTGCCTTACAAACACAAGGTGCAGGGTTTGAGTCTCACAAGGGATAATTGGCTAGACTTAAAATGGCTCGCAAGGGCAGTTACCCTAGTACTAATCTATAAATATATATATATATATATATATTTTTTTTTATTATATACTGTATTGTAATTATTGTTTTTAACAGCGCTTTTTAAAAAAAAAGTTTAGCATATCTAATAATATTTATATTTTGATTATATGAAATTGGTTTTTGAAATATATACAATTTTAAAATTAAATCAACATATAATTTTTTATATTATACTATATTTTATTGGATACAATATCCCTTACATCATGCTTTTTAATTCATGTATATATATATATATATATATATATATATATATACAATAAAATTAAGTTACTGGAATATTAAATAAGCAGATACTACCATCTAGTGGTAAAACATGATATGGTTAAAGAATTGTAAAAAGATTTTGTTGGCGCCTTTTTTGCTATTTAAACTGTCAAGTAATGTTATTGGATATGTCTGAAGAAGGGTTTGGAAGTAACCCGAAAGCGCTAACTGCTTTAACCTCTCTGTTGAATAAAAGACTACAAATTGAAGAGCTGTGGTGGTACCTGACGTATTTTTTCAGAATTGTTGCATTTGTGCTTACGTTGTTGGTACCTTTGCCCTCAAACTGCTTTTGGATTTTACCAATTTCTTATTATACAGATAAAATACTTAACCTTCTATAACAGGTGAGTCAATTTTATATTAAAGACTAATGGGATTTGTTGAGTCGCCTGAAATAATATCGGTTCAATGTTCTGGAGAAGTTGACTGGTACCATAGATATCACTTAACTATATACTAATATAGACCCTGAAGAAAGGTTGAATTTTATGAAGTTATATTTAACTAAATGTTGTAGTGTTGATAATATTGTTATTAACACTGCTGAGTTATTAACTAGGTTAGTTCTGGAGAACAACTTTTTTTACTTTTAGTTGTGATATCTTTCAAGAAGTTTCCCGAGTTGTGACGGGAGTCAGGATGGCTTCAGCATTTGCTAATGTTGTCCTTTGTTGGTGGGATATCACTTTTTTTAAAAAATTTCCAGAATAAAAAGCAAAACTCCAGGACTTGGAGATGGATATAGAATCCAGTATAAAAATCTTTATTCGACACAACCACTTTTGTGGGTAACCCCACTTCTTCAGATGTCTTAATACATTTTAAAAACAGCTCTTAGTTTAAATATCCTCTTGAGACACATGATTAAAACCAACCAATACATTGTTCTGGTGTGAACAAGAAAATTTAAAGCAACATCCTACAAGGTACATGCCATTAACTGAACTAGAAATCTGAATGTATATGTATACACTTCTAAAAGCCTATTTATAAAGTATATAGATTCAAATTTCCATAACATTTCAGTTTACAGTCACAAGCACAGAATATATCTGCACATAGTTACATTTTCCACTTCTGTTCTCCAAAGCACATACAACCCTGTAACAAGAAGTCAGTAATTTATCATACAAACAACTCCACAGCACATCATGCCTAAAAAGCTAAGCTTTCACATAGGACATTTCAATTCACAAACAAGGAATATATCTGTACATGTTTGCATTTTCATCTTATGTTCATAACATTTCTGTTTGCAATCACAAGCACAGAGTATATCTGCACATATTAACAATTTCCACTTCTGTTCTCCAGAACACATACAAACCTGTAACAAGAAGTCAGTAATTTATCATACAAATGACTCCACAGTACATCTTGCCTAAAAAAGTGCCTAAGCTTTCACTTAGGACATTTCTATTTACAATCACAAACAAAGAATATATCTGCACATGTTTATATTTTCCTCTGATGTTCTCCAAGACACATACAAACCTGTAACAAGAAGTCAGTTATTTATCATACAAACAATTCCACAGCACATCTTACCTAAAAAGCTGCCTAGCCCTTAACTTAGGATGCAGGGTTATGTATTCATTTAATCCGTGACCTCTATCAGCCCTTAATCTTACTATCCACTTAGCTTCAAGCTCTTCAGTGATGTTCCCTAGATCCCCCCCATACTCTCATATGTTCTCCTTATAACTAGAAATTTAAAGACATGTTCCATATCTTTATTAATACTGTGGCCAAGGCATTCACTTTGTTCTTTTTATGGATGGCATAAATGTGTTCATGTATTCTTTCCTTCACAGACCTGCCTGTCTTCCCAACATAGAAACTATGGCACACTGTACAATGGGCTAAGTAGACTAAATGCTGTTTTACAGGTGGCATTAATGTCAGACTCATATGTCTTTAACTGATCTGGATGTTCAAACTTAGAGGTACTGTCTATATATTTACAAAAATTACATCTGCCACATTTTTTGTACCTTTTTCTATGGCTGGCCTTATAGGGCCATGCTTCCTATCATTAACCTTAGGTTGACATAACTGTCTCTTCAAAGATTTATAGTTCTTCACTGAATACTTGGGTTTCACATCTATCAGACTACTAATGCTCTTATCTAGTCTCAATATATTACAGTGATTCTCTATCACATTTCTATACCTCCAAGCATCTTTAGAGTGGTAAAAGTATATTCTAGTTTGTTTATTTTCTCTAATATTATCTTCCTGCCCATCACTTTGTACTTCTCTAAAGTCTTCATCCCTAGAGAAAAAGATGTTATGTACTCACCACAACGTTCCATCTGAGTAGGTAACTTCATTTGTCTGCAACCTGTGGGGTATCGGATCTGACTCGGATCCGATCCGGCAGCTTTCCAAGCTAATAGATCCGAGCTCCAAGCTCCTCCTCCCCACCCATAATGCCCTGCCATCTCCCTCTAACCCTCAGATCGAGTTTGCCAAAGGACAATAAGGAATTCCATAACCTAGGAGTGGTTCCAAAACTGTTTCAATGACGTCCATGAAAGGAAACCATATCCTGACTCTAAGATAATGAACTAAGGGTGCGAGGGATGGAGGGAGGGTCGGTTGCAGACAAATTAAGTTACCTACTCAGATGGAATGTTATGGTGAGTACATAACTTCTTTATCTGAAGTAGTTAACTTCATTTGCTCTGCAACCTGTGGGACAGATTCCCCAGCTACCAGCAACTTGGGAGACCCTTATGGAAGGATATTCCAGAGCACTGCTGAGCCAAACGATGCACGTCCTTTGGAGATCAAATCCAATTTGTAGTGTGTAATAAAGGTATGAGAGGAAGCCCAAGTAGCTGCCGAACAAATGTCATCCAAGGAAATCTTTGACCAGAAGGCAGCAGAGGAGGCCATGGATCGGGTAGAATGGGCTCATACTCTCAGGGGCTCAGGACGACCAGAGCTTTTGTAAGCTAGGAGAATGCACTGAGAAATCCATCCAGCTAAGGTTACCTTAGTAACTGGCTTGCCCAGACAAGATTTTGCAAAGGAAACAAAAAGTTGGTCAGATTTTCGAAGATCTGCTGTTCTATTTAAGTAAAAGCGTAACTGTCTGTGAACATCCAGACAATGAAGTCTGTATTCTCCTTTATTTTGAAAATTTGGAAAGAAAACAGGCAGATTAATGGTCTGGTTGATGTTGACTTCCGAAACCACCTTGGGAAGAAAGGAGGGATTAGTCCTGAGGGAGACCCTGTCTTTATGAAAAATGATATAGGGAGGTTTACTGCAAAGAGCATGAAGCTCTGATATTCTTCTCACAGAAGTAATGGCAATCAGAAAAGCCGTTTTCCATGATACATATTTCAAATCGACTGAAGCCACGGCTCAAAAGGGGGCCCAGTTAGAGCTTGAAGAACTAGGGTAAGATCCCATGGGGGGACTGGATCTTTAACGGGTGGTCTTAACAAAAAAGTTCCTTTCAAGAAAGCCTTGCATATTTTGGAGGATGCCAGCGGCCCTGAGCTGTTACCAACATGGTAGTAGGAGATAGCTGCCAATTGAACTTTAATAGTAGAAGCACTGGCTCCTTGATCAAAGGTATGTGAAAGGAAGTCTAGGACTGCTGGAATCGGAGCCATAAAGGGGTCTAAGTTCCTGGGCTCCACCCAGATTGAGAAACATTTCCATTTACTGTTGTAGATCTTCCTGGTGGATGGTTTATAGGTGGCCACCATGATGGCCTTAACCGAAGATGATATACTGGGAGTCCTAGCCATCAAGGGAACTGGATCAACCAAGCTGACAGCTTCAGGCAGTCCAAATTGGGGGTCTTCAATCCTAAGGGATGAGAGATTAGATCCGGTTTGGCATCCAAAATCCAAGGAGGATGTACTTGATGAGACCGTAGGTAAGGGAACCAGGTTTGGCGAGGCCAGAATGGGGCTATGAGGATAATTCTGCTCCCCAACCGACGAGCTTTCTGCAAGAATTTTGTCATCAAGGGAAGCGGAGGATAAGCATACAGAAGACCGGATGGCCAAGCATGAACTAGAGCATCTCTGGGGGTTTCCCCTAGTGGGGGAATCAGAGCGAAGAATTTGCTGCACTTTGTGTTCGAAGGCGAGGTGAAGAGATCACAGCAAGGTTGACCCCATTGGAGAAAGATTTGTTTCACTACAGCAGGGTTCAGAGACCACTCATAAGGTGAGAGGATTGTCCGACTCAACCTGTCCGCTAAGATGTTTGACCGACCCGGTATGTGCATTGCTATGAGAAAGCAGTTGGTGGATATCGCCCATTCACATACTCTCATCGCCTCCCTGCAAAGTGGATAGGATCTGGTTCCCCTCTGTTTGTTTATGTACCAGACTACCGCCATGTTGTCTGTTTGAAGTGCAATAGTTCCTGGAGGGAGAAGGGGATGGAGAGCTTGCAATGCTAGAAGCACTGCCCTCATCTCCAGGACGTTGATATGCAGTGAGGTCTCTGTGAAAGTCCACGTGCCTTGGACGGATCTGCCCATGCAATGCCTCCCCACCTGAGGATAGTAGCGTCTGTGGTCACCGTAACTTGGGGAGTGGGTATAACAAAGGGGCGGCCTTCTTGAAGGTCTCTGGAGTGGAGCCACCAAAGAAGCGATTCCCTGCAAATCCTAGTGAGAGGAATAGGTGTGGTCAGGGGTTGACAGAGGATGGACCATTGTACTTGTAACGTCCACTGAAGGATCCTCATCTTGAGGCCAGCGAAGGGGGATAGATTGATGGCCGCTGCCATAGATCCCAGGGCCCTCAGCACTAGTTCCGCTGGTGGGGCTGAAGATCGTAAGAGATCTAGAATGTGAAGGCTCAAATTGCGAAGCCTGTCCGTGGTTAGAAAGACTCTGGATTGAGTAGTGTCTATCCTGGCCCCTATGAATTCCAAAATCTGAGTGGGTTGAAGGGAGGATTTCTGGAGATTTATCATGATTCCTAGGTGGCGGGCTAGGCGTAAGAAGTAGTCCCTGCCTGAGCAGAATTGATGCCTGTTGAGGGGTGGTTAGGAGCCAGTCGTTCAGGTACGGAAAGACCTGTATTCTCTGAAGCCTCAGGTGGGCCTCTACAACTGCCATGACATTGGTGAACACTCTGGGGGCTGTGGTGAGACCGAAAGGCAGGACCCTGAACTGATAATGGCTGGCTCCCAGCCAAAAGCGGAGGAACCTCCTGGATGGTCTGTCCATCAAAATGTGGTAGTACGCATCCTTGAGGTCTATTGAGCACATCCAGTCATTCTCCTGCAGAAGTGGGAGAATGAATTGAATAGTGACCATCCAAAACTTTTCCTTGGCAATTGACAGATTCAGCGTTGACAGGACGAGGATGGGTCGTAAGTTCCTCGTCTTTTTTGGCACCAGAAAGAACCTGGAGTAAAAGCCTGATCCAGATTGATTGGGGGGACGCGCTGGATGGCTCTTTTTCTTAGCAGCCCTAAGATTTTTGATGCTGCTGCCTCCCTCTGATCGGGTGGGACATCGGGGAGTTTTGTTGCTCGGGGAGGTTGAGATAGGAAGGGGATTGAATATCCTCTGGATATGATTCGGAGCACCCAGCGATCTGTTGTGATGGACTCCCATTTCGCTAGGTGCTCCGAGAAGCGCCCCCCGACTGCCTCCAGAGAGGAGCAGTCAGGCAACCCCTTAGGGCTGTTGCACGGTTTGATCCGAAAAAGGTTCTCTCGACCCAAAATTCTTAGGGCTCCCTCTGCCCCTGGGCCGGCGTCCACCCTGTCCTCCTCTGCCTCTGAAGGATGAGGTATCCAGAGTGAAATGGGATTGTTGAGCTTTCAGGAACCACATCTTCTTTTGTCCTCTTTGGTTCCTGGAGTAGGACCACTGAGGAGCCGAGAAGCGGATCCCAACTGCAGACAAGGTCTTCCCGTCTTCCTCACTCTGGAGAAGCGTATCACGGACGATTTTGCCAAAAAGCCTGGAACCGTTGAAGGGGGCGTTCGCGAAGGATGCCTTGAAGGGTTCAGCAAAGTCGCAGAGATGGAGCCAGGCTTGTCTACGTAAGACCACGCCTGTTCCGCTAGCTCTAGCCGCTCCGTCTTAGCATGGGAAAGGAGCTGGATAGACGAGTTGGTGACTGAATTAAGAGTGGCCATTCGAGCCGAGAAGGTACGCTTGTCCTCGGCCGACATGGACTCTGGGGGTCATGCAGCGTATTCTTTAATCAGGTCTCGCTGCAGTCTAATCACATGTGCCATATAATTCAGTGACCTTACAAAGAAGGTCGCTGAAGAAAACATCCGCTTTCCCAAACGGTTCATCATCCAAGACTCCTTGTCTGGAGGATGCACAAAGGAACTCTCCTGTGCTAATTTCTTCTTAGTGGCAGCCGCCACCACCATGGCATCCACTGGGGCACCCTTGCTCCAAACTGTCCTGTCCATGGGAGGGCTGAGGATCCTGTCTGGTCTCTTAGGAATTGGTTCAACAGTGTCCGGTTCCTTCCATGCCCTGGTAGTAATTAGGTCTACCAGGGGATCGGTGGGAGGGGACACCCAAGAGGTAGATGGGCCTGCGTCAAATGCCTCTAGGAACACAGACTCATCCGAGGAAGGTTTTTGGGCAGACAACCCTCCTCTAATGCATAACATTTCCATGATGTCTCCGAAGGAGACGTCTTCGGGGGTGACCTTGGGAAACCTTCCCCTTCCTCCAAGTCCGTGTCCTCTGTGAGGGACTCGGGCGAGTCCAAGTGCCTCCTCTTGCACTTCCGTTTGTGAGGGACCTCCTCGAGGGGGCTGTCCAAAGAGGCCTCACCAACGATGTCCTGTTCCCCTATGGAAACAATCTGGGACATAGGCGCAGGCTGTCCCTGGGGCCGGATGATGGAGGACAGGCCCATATGAGTGGGAATGGTGGGTGGATCCGAAGCAAGAGCCTGGGGCCTCGAATCCCTCGAGAGGACCCTCTCCATGACATTGAATGCCGAGGGGGAACTGCTTTCCCTTGGATCCAAAAGCATTCCCCTCGGATCCGACGTGCGGATCGGCGCCGAAGGTGACCCGACTGGATCCGAAAGGGTAGTGTGCCCTGACCTTGATGGAGCCGAAGGTCCACTGGCCCTCTCGGATCCGACGTTCAGCTCACATCCCCGAGAGCTCAGATCCGAAAATGGATCCGACAGACTCGAGGGTACAGTCGGCGCCGAAGTAGGAAGCACTGTCGGCGCCGACCCTACCCCGGCTCCGAAGCTAGTCGGATCTGAAAGCTCCGAGCCCCGAAAGCGGGTCGGAGAAGGAGTGTTGGGGGCGAAAAAAGGTGCACTCCCATCTGCATCTGAGCCTGAAGAAATCGACGCATCATCCGGTCCATATCAGCATCTGACAAGCTTCTGGTGGATCTAGATGAGGCCACCGAAGCCATCCGGGAAGGCCACCTGGATGACCTCGAAGGCGAATGGGTCTCCTCCTCTGGCTCCGGGGAGAATCGTGGAGAACGGAGCCGAGAGGGGGAAGGCCCGGAGATCTTAAAGGGAGAAGCAAGCTTTTTAGACGGCAGTGCCGAAGAGGTGGATTTGGATTGCCTTTTATGGCTCCGGTGCCTCTCCTTCTTTCTTTCTATCTTTCCTCTATTTTTTCCTGCTTTCCCTTTCCTCCTTGGCCAAGGTGGGAGGGTGAGTCCCGGCCAGGGGATCAGGAGCGACATGTGGGGCAGCCGCAGCCGGCACCACCGAGGTGGAAGAAGCAGAGTCTGGAGGCAAAAGGCCCGCCAGAATGAGTTCGACCTCCTATCCTTCAAAGCCCTGGGGGGTTGAAGGCTGCACAGATGGTACAGTCTGAAGAAAGGTGGCCAACCCCCAGGCGAAGGACACACCGAGTGTGACCATCTGCTGGAGACAGCTTATGGCCACACTCGGTACATTTTGAGAAAATGGCTTTAGGACCTTCAGCCATTATAAAGGATAAAGAAAAGTAGGCCCACAAACGCACACCTTCACACATGCAGAGGGGGGAGGGGAATAAAACTAGCTTAACTAAAATACAAGAGAACTACCCAACAAAGACTACAAAATATAGGGGGAGTTCGCACACACCAAGAAAAGGAAAAAAGAAGTTTTTAAAGACTGACTTACAGTACTATTGCTCGGAGCTCATTCTAGAGAAGCTTATGGAAGCCGTGGCAAACGAGATCTGAGGGTTAGAGGAAGATGGCAGAGCATTATGGGTAGGGGGAGGAGCTTGGAGCTCAGATCTATTAGCTTGGAAAGCTGCCGGCTCGTATCAGAGTCAGATCCGATACCCCACAGGTTGCAGAGCAAATGAAGTTAACTACTTCAGATGCATGGTTTAGCCTTTAAGCATCTCTGTTTACTCACTTCCTTAATGCTGCTCTGTATATCATTAATATGATACCCCCTTTCTAATAAATCACTGCTAGTTTGCTCAACTTGATGAACAAAATCTTCATCTGTCACATTCAGTCTTGATACTCTATAAAACTGGTTCTGAATGACATTTCGAAAAATATATGGGGGTGCATACTTTCTTTAGCTAATAAATGGTTTACATGGCATTCTTTTAAAAAAATGTACCATAATTTAAATATGTTACTTACTATTGCCACTATGTTAATGATTTGTTCTTTTCTATGGTGTAGAGACGAATTACAGTTTCATATATTTTTAAAAGAGATTAATCAAAGTTTAATATTATCAACTTTTACTTTGGGTGTGGGTGAAACTGTAAGTACTCTGGATTTAAACATTTCTTTGGACATTGTTAGTCATTGTTTCCACAGTTGCAGCCACAGGAAAACTACATTCACCAATAACTATCTATGCTCCTTTATCCATCACCCAATGTTTATGAAACTAAACATATTTGAAGGACAATTAATTCAAACCAGTAGAATTATAAGTGATGATAAAGTATTTTCTAATGAAGTTGAACATCTCACTAAACTTTTTTTTAACAAGAGGATATCCATTAATAGAACTAAATAAAATTGAAGATGAGGTAGTTAGCAACTGCAACGTTAGATTTATTAACATGTTCAACAGCGGGAACAGGTATGACAGTGGGGTAGTACATTTGACAATAAAAAGAACTGTGCTTTTCCAGTACCAATTTCAGTACACAGTGAGAATATCAAGAAGACTGAACAAAGTAAATAAATGGAAAACTATTTTAGGAAATTCTGCACTGACATGTATAGTTGGGACAGGACCTATTTTTGTGTAGAAGAGGTCAAGTAATTTAAAACAATTATTAGAATTTCATCCTCATGATGAGTTAATTTTGACTAGGAATAT
>NC_056741.1:1405346072-1405423572 GCF_019279795.1 Protopterus annectens
GAATAGCCCAGCCAGAGCCCAGACCTAAATCCAATAGAAAATATGTGGGGTGACCTGAAGAGGGCTGTGCACAAGAGATGCCCTCACAATCTGACAGATTTGGAGTGCTTTTGCAAGGAAGAGTGGGCAAATATTGCCAAGTCAAGATGTGTCATGCTGATAGACAACTACCCAAGAAGACTGAATGCTGTAATTAAATCAAAAGGTGGTCTCAGCACAGCTTCACTCTGTTGGGATACAGTCGCGTGAACTTTAAAGACATGCAGGTATGTGCATGCGTGAGTGAGTGTGCCTTCTTTGAAGGTTGTGCGCCGGGGAACTCGACACCGTAAAAATCCATTACCAATCATGAGCAGACCAGTGATCCACTGTGATGACCCCTAAATGGGAAAACACGAAAGACACAACAACTCCTTTGCTTCTTCTCTCACCAGAAGGAAAATGTTAGCACCAATCCCAAGAACAGAAGCAGACCATGGCCTGTTTGGTGATCCACAGTCTTGTCCCAGATGCTGCAAGGGTCTGCAGGCTTGTAGCCTTTTTCTGGTAGATGCCTCAAATAGCAACCAGACCAATCAGGTATGTTAAGCACAGACACTCACTCTACAACCAGAAATAGTCAGGAATCAGTGCACTCTGCTCCTACTTTCACCAGGATCAGAATTTAAGCACAGATTCCAAGCTGTCACCTATAAAGCAGTTATTAAGCTTTCTGGTGATCAGCAATCTCCAGGAAATAATGTAACTGCACTCCTTCTCTAATCAGGAGAAAACAGAAGCATTAATCTCAAGATGACTACTGAGAGGCATAATGTGTGCTCTCCAATAACTGGTGGTCTTGCAATAGATGCTTAAAGGTAAGATAAAAAAATGGTTTATCCTAAAGACTGCAGTGTGCACTAGAGGAGTTAGACGTGAAAGTAGGTAACTTAAGTTTTACCTGTCTAAAAAGTTAAATTTTAGTGGAGAGTCGCTATTTTTAAAACAGGAAGATAGACTGAAAGGGGGTGGCCACTTTTGTATTCTGGTACTATGGAATACAGTAGAATGGCTTATAAATGTAAATAGTTAAAGGGGAGTGATTTCACAAAAATGATAATTTTGTGCTTACTCACACCAGCCAGTAAAATCAAAGAGGAAATGAGATATATGGTCAAATTAACATAAGGGGGCAGGCAACTAGAAAGATAGTGGTGTTTAAGAACACAGCAGTAAATGGGGTGGGAAAAATTTCTGTCTGACTCACAAGAGACAGAGCTGTGGTTTCTTTTCAAGTTTTAATATGCAGTTGAAAGCAGAATACAAGTAAAACACAGTGTACAGAAAACAAATAACAGTATACAAAATAGAAAAAGGCAATAAAGTAATACAAAATACAACAAATAAAAAGCAAATTAACCTTTCCCTCACAGCAAACTGTAGCAGAGTCTGGGTGAGCACTACAAAATTAAAAAAAAAAAAAAGAGAGATTTTAAAAATAAATCATGTAAAATCATATACGACGTATGGCTCAAATTTAGAGCACCAAGAGGTGGATAATAAACAGTAATAATAGAGTGGGATTTAGTAAGAGGCAGAAAAAAAAGTACCATCAAAATACTGAGCTTATATTTCAGTTGTATAGTGGTACTATGTTTCCAAAAAAGCAAGTCAAGCAGAGTATAAAAAAGCAGCTTGCATTGTTCAGAAAATAAAGTAAGTGGTATTCTCATGGTTTTCTCACTACAATACATCAAAGAGGAAAAAGTGGTGTTGAGCTAATCAAAATACTTGTGCTGAAGAAAAAATTATTCATTTGGGAGGAAATGAAAATCTATGCCAACTACAGAAGTTTTCATAGCAGACAATACTCCTGAAGATAAGCATATGGTTACATTGCCCAGTGGTCTGGGTTCTTCTGTATATGGCCTGCATAACAACTTGGCTTAGCCACTGTAATCAAAGGATATAAAGTACACAGACTATGAAAAGGTACATGGGCATTTTAAACACACTACAATTAATAGTAGAGACATTTCAGTTTAAGCACTGCAGTCACACCAGTGAAAGTGTGTGGCAAAGCGTGTTGCTGTGCCACAGCACCATGCAGAAAACTGTAAACTTGGAGCAGATTTGGATGACACATTAAGAGACGTGTCTGTGTTGTCTGCAGCAATGTTTATGAGACAACAAAGTTAACTGATTTGAATTTATTGTTTCCAGCAGCATTCAGACATTGCACTGGAGTATGAAAATGGCAGACAGAGAAATATATCACTTGAGGAAACATGAGGTACCTGTTGATGCAGCAGACGATATTAAAATTCTTGCAAATAACCAGAAAGGGGAAAAGGTTTTACTGTCATGATAATAATGAAAATCATAACTCACAAGACCATTCTCATTGCTCACATAAATTACATACCTCAGTTAGACCAATTTATGCAATGGTTAGAAAGTGCAATTCAGATACAGCTATGGCTACAATGAGAAAGACCTCATTATCAGCTCATTAGCAAATCTCTAAATCACCCTTATTTAACATTAATGCTGACAAACTTGTAAAAATTGTATTGTTTACCCTGGTGATCCATGCATATCTGCAAAAAGCACCCCCCCCCACACACACATATAGACACACAGATATGCATACACACTTAAAAATCAAACAACTCCCCCCCCCCCCCGCCAAGTTGATTGGACTTACAGACACATTCATACATTCACTCACATGCACACTTACACACACACACACACACACACACACACACACACACACACACACACACACACACACACACACACACACACACACACACGCACTCTTGATTTTCTACATAATCTTAGTGTGATCTACCAGGTATAGAGACAGAGATGCGCACACACATCCATCAAGCTTCATTCATCCCTCTACAGACATGCACGTGCACTTCCAGATACAGGTCTGCTGCTTGATGTGTCATGTCAACTTGGAAAGGCTTTTGAGACAATCCCACTTTTAGGCATTACTGATAAACTTAGAAAATTGAATGTGAACCACTTCTTTGTAAGATGGGTTGCCAACTGGCTCACAAACCAGACACACACTATGAAAGTTGGTGATTCCACATCAACCAGCAGACCTGTTGCCAGTGGGGTGCTACAGGGGTTAGTGCTGGCCCCCCTACTGTTTGGTATATACTTCTCAGACATTCAGGTCAAAACCAAGGGGTTGTAGCTGACCAGTCTGCAGACAACTGCAAACTAGGTGCAATCACTGAATCCCCAAATAATGTCAGTATACTCCAGGAGAGTCTCACACAGACCAGTGACTGGTGTATTAGTCACAGTCTCAAACTGAATGCAAAGAAATGCCTCATCACTCCCTTCGGCACAAACAATGTCCCCTCACACTATCAAATCCAAAACAATACCCTAAGTACCCATGAAATGGTAAGGGACCTGGAATCACAAGTTGACTGTGACCTTAACTTTGACCATCATGTGTCTACTGTAGTAAGGAAAGCTCTCTACATAGCACACTTGATTAGTAAACACATTGCCTTGAGAGCAAAAGAAGTTAAACCCCCCCCTATACTCGGCACTTATCTGGCCCATAACTGAGTATAACACCCCATTTGGTATGTACTGTACTAAGCACCTGCAGCAATTAGAGACACCTCAGTGGTTTCTAACAAAGAAAATCAAGGGGCTCCAGCATGTGCCTTGTGCAGACTGACTAAAATCCCTGTCACTGTCACTATACTCCGTATCATACAGACTTCTTAGAGGAGACTTATTTTAGGCCTACAGAGCAATCCAAGACCCAAACCTAATGAACTTGCTGCATATCCATAAATAAAATGGGACTAGGGCTACCCGTTCCAAGGACCTAAATATGGCATGTGACTTAAACAAGACATGCTGGAGGGACAGATTTATCTTTCAGAGACTGCCGCGTCTTTGGAACAGGTTACCGATTCATGTGAAACAGAGTACCTCTATTACACTGTTCAAGAGGAACCTGGACGAGTGGATGGAGCACCATAAATTCTTACCTGGAATAGAGTCCACAACCTTCCTGGACATGGGCAGTCATCACTAAATGGAATCTTGGGTACTGAATATCATTTCTATGGTACTACATTGGCATGAAATGGCTAGGCTTAAAATGACCTCCGGGTGGATAGCCCAATAATCTCCTAAGATCCTATGATACACACATTAACAAACACCCCACCCACAATATCTTTGCTGAACTTACCTGCACTGTGGCTGCATCTATTAGAGTGAATGGATGACTGTTATTTTGATACTGTTAACTTTTCCTCCACCTGTGGAATTTACTTAGTTGGGAAGCACTCATCAGGATAAAGCAGAGCTGCTGGCACTTCTAGGACAGAGCACATGGCTAATGACCCAATGCCCTGGATTGCCTCATTATAAAGTGGCTTGGCCAGCTGGACTGCCTTTTATGAGGCTCCCGCTACTGGGAAAACTCAGAGGTAGGTGTCGCTCTTATGTGCATTAAGAAGACGTTGAGGCTTGGGTGTTCATTTAAGTAGTTTATTGTATACATATACATCAGGATGGATGGCAGGAACATTAACTTAAATGAACTATTTAACTAACTGACTGACTGACTACATACTTGCATGCTCACACTCTGGCTGCTCACTCAAAATGGCACTCTTGCTTGCACGTGCTCAGTACTTACATGCATGTGCTGACTCACTGGAAAGCTTCTTAAAAGTATATCACACACTTTGATCTACATCCTCCCACTTTACTGAGCTGTCTCATACAAACAATGACATTTCAATAAGCATGCAATTTTACAGACACTAATAAAGAAAAAAGAAGTTATGTACTCACAATAACGTTCCATGTTTGTTGTCCATCTCGCCGTTCATTCTTAGAATGCTGGGTTTGGAGCTAGTTCCCGACTCTGACTCGGCCGAATACACTGCTGAAAGACTCAAACTTGGCTCATGGCAAGTAGGTATCCCATAATGCAGTGGTGTAACTCCCCAGATCTTGTTTGCTGCTACTACTAAATTAATAGTAAATAACTATATATATATATATATATATATATATATATATATATATATATATATATACACACACACACACACACACACACACACACAAATATATGGTGTCCCCAATGGCAGGAGAAACAAACCGAAGCAAGGAACTCCTGAAGATAGTAAAACATCCACCAGGTCCACAAGGAGTCTTTGGAAGGGGGGAGGATGGAGGGTTTGTAAGAATGAATGGTGAGATGGACAACAAACATGGAACGTTATGGTGAGTACTTAACTTCTTCATGTTATATTGTCCTATCTCGCTTTCATTCTTACAATGATGAGACAGTGTCCCTAGCACCTTTTCCCTGGGTGGCTCACGAGAGTACACCTTTAAGCACCATGGAACCAAAGAAGGCCCTGTTCCTGGAGGCCAAATCCACTTTGTAATGCATGATAAATGTATGAGGAGTGGCCCAGTTAGCTGCTGCACAAATATTATCCATAGGAATTCTGGCCTGAAAGGCAGAAGACATAGCCAGTGCTCTAGTGGAATGAGCCTTCACCTTAAATGGTAAATCTCTGTTATTTGAGGTATAAATGAATGTAATGCAGTTTGAGAGATAGTTGGAAAGAGTAGTTTTTGAAAGTGAGCTACCCTTTTTTGCATCTGAGAAGGATACGAACAACTGGTAAGATTTTCTAAAATCTTTTGTCCTATGCAGATAGAATATGAGTTGTCTGTGCACATCCAGTTGATGTAATTTGTATTCTGCCTTGTTGCTGTGATTAAGAAAAAACACTGTAAGCTCAATAGATTGATTTGTTAGTTGAAGAAGAGACTTTAGGTAAAAAGGATGGATTAGTTTGCAAGGATACCCTATCCTTATGAAATATCAAATATGGCAGTTTGACAGATAGGGCTTGCAACTCTGATACTCTTCTAGCAGATGTTATAGCCACCAGAAAAATGGTCTTCCAGGAAAGGAATTTGTGGTCTGAAGATGAGGACGGTTCAAAAGGTGGTAACGTCAGGTGAGATACGACAAAATTTAAATCCCAAGGAGAAAGGAGTTCCTTAAAGGGAGGTCTCATTAAGGAGGCACCTTTCAAGAAGGCTCTACACAACCTGTGTGACATTAAATTCGAGGTAGGATCACCAATGTGGAAATTTGAGATTGCAGCAAGTTGTACTCCGATGGTTGCTGCAGCTGAACCCTGTTGGAAGAGTTCCGCCAAAAATTCCAAAATAGAGTGAATGGGTGCAGAAAAGGGGTCAATGTTCCTGTTTTGAGCCCAGAGGGAAAACCTTTTCCATTTGCTAGAATACAGTTTTCTGGCAGAAGCTTTATGAGAGGACATCAAGATATGTTTAACTGTTTGAGTGAAATTCTGAAGCCTGACTATATTGGGAAGTGGAGCAGCCAAGCTGTCAATTTTAGGGTGTGTAGAGAAGGATGAAGTGCACCTGACATATGTGTCAGCAGGTCTGGAATTGGGTCCAGAGTCCGAGGCTTCTCCTGAAGATGAGGCCAAAGGAAGGGTAACCAAACTTGATGAGGCCAGTAAGAAGCAATGAGAATCATCCTGCTTCCCAAGGACTGTGCTTTCTGAATGACTCTGGGTATGAAAGGAAATGGAGGAAAGGCATACAGAAATCTCGAGGGCCAATTGTGAGCAAGTGTGTCTCTCGGTGTCTCCCCAGAGGGGGGGATTAGGGTAAAGTAGTTGCTGCACTTGGCATTCATGGGAGTGGCAAAAAGATTGCAGCAAGGCAGACCCCATGTTCGGAAAATCCTTTCTGCTACATTCAGATTGAGAGACCACTCGTGAGGCATTAAAATTGCCCTGCTCAGCTTGTCTGCAATCATGTTGGACTTCCCCGAAATGTGCATTGCTATTAGAAAGCACTGGGAAGAAACTGCCCCTTGCCAAACTCTTAGGGCCTCATGACAAAGAGGGTAAGATCTGGTTCCCCCCTGCTTGTTTATGTACCAAACCAGAGACATATTGTTTGACGGTATCGCAATTGTCCCTAGAGGGAGAGAGTCGTGAAGTGCTTGCAATGCAAGAAGCACTGCTCTCATCTCTAGGACATTTATATGCAAGTGAGCCTTGTATTCTTGCCATATACCTTGGACTGTTCTTCCCAGATAATGCCCACCCACCCTATCTGGAAAGCATCCGTGGTCACCGCAGCTATGGGTTGTTGTGGAACAAAGGGTCTCCCTATGGTCACATGGCTGGAGTGTATCCACCATCTTAAGTTGTTTTTGCATGATTCCGTTCTGCTGATCAGGTGAGACATAGGAAGCTCATGAAGTGACCATTAGGAGAACAACAGCCATTGAAGGATCCTCATGTGCATTCTGGCAATAGGAACCAGTGTTATTGTGGAAGCAATCATCCCTAATAATCTTAAAACCATCTTTGCTTTCACCTTGGTTTTGGGAAGAAGATAAAGTAGCTGCTGTCTGAGTGCTGCAACTCTGTCTGTTGGAAGATAGGCTACCACAGAAGTGGTGTGTAGAGCTGCACCTATAAATGTAATATGTTGACAGGGCAACAAGGCATATTTTTGAAAGTTGACTGTAATACCCAACTGAGCACAAACTTCCAAAGTCAGATCCCTGGCTTGTTGGAGTAGATGCTTGGTGGTGGCAGATAGGAGACAGTCGTCTAGATGGGGAAACACTCAGAATCCTAGATGCCTCAGGTGAGCCGTGACTACTGCCATGCATTTGGTGAACACTCTGGGGACTGTAGTGAGACCAAAGGGCAGAGCTCGGAAATGATAATGACTGGCTCCCAGCTGGAAGTGCAAGTACCTTCTCAATGCCCTGTGCATTTTTATGTGGTAGTAAGTATCTTGAAGGTCTATCGAGCACATCCAATCATCTTTCCCTAAAAAGGGAAGTATAGACTGCAGTGTCACCATTCGGAACTTTGACTTCTTGACAGATTCGTTTAATTTGCTTAGGTCTAATATGGGTCTCCAGTCCCCTGTTCTTTTTGGCACCAAAAAGAATCTTGAGTAAGTTCCGAATCATATTTGATTTGTGGGGACTTCTTGGATGACTCTTTTGTGCAGCAACTTTTGACTCTCTATAGTTGCTTGCTCCCTTAGATTGGGTGGAACATCTGGGATTGTTCTGGTCTGTGGAACAGGATTGGAAAAGGGAATGGAATATCCCCTGGATATTATTATTAGTACCCACTTGTCTCTTGTGATAGTTTGCCAGGCTTCTGGGTACATAGATAAACTTCCCCCTAACTGCCTCTAGTCGAGCAGTCGGGCCTCCTTTCAGAAGTGCTGATAAGGGCATCCACAAAAGGAATCATGGTCACCCTGGTTCTGTGGGCCCCCTCTGCCTCTAGGGCAGTGTCTACCGTTGTTACCTCCCCCTCTGCCCCTGGGGAAGGAATCACCTCGTGCATCCTGGAAAACTCTCTGGGATCTTTTGAACCACATTTTCCCCAATCTTCTGACCTTTAGGATAAGGTCTTGAAGGTATGGAGAAATGTACTCCAACGGTAGACAGAGTTTTTCCTTCCTGCTCGCATTGGGTGAGAGTGTCTTTTACTTTGGGTCTAAAGAGTGTGGAACCATCAAAAGGGGCATTAGTAAAAGTAGACTTAAAGGGCTCCAAAAAATTGCACAAGCGCATCCAGTAATGTCTCCTAAGGGAAACTCTGGAACCCGCTGCCCTACTCACTCCATCAGCTGTGTAGGATATCAGCCTTATGGAGGAGCTGACGATGGAATTTTAGGTGGATAGCTGGGAGGAGACCTTCTCATTCACCCCCGCAGCCAATGTACCTTGTAGAGTATCTCCTAGTTCTTTCAGGAGATCTCTATGTAGCTTTGTGAAATGAGTGAGGTAGTTCAGCGGTTGAAGAGTAAAGGTCGCTGACGAAAAGACACGCTTCCCATATCTGTCCATCATTTGAGAGTCTTTATTTGGAGGATGAACCGATGAAGAGGTCTCTGAAAGTTACTTCTTGGTTTCTGCTGCCACCACCATAGCATCTACAGGTACCCCCTTAGTGAGGAAATCCTTTACCAAAGGATCTGATAAGAATTTGTTTGGCCTCCGAGGGACTGGTCTGGTTCCATTGTGTCAGGTGACTCCCACGCCTTTCGACTGACCAGATTCATTAGCTCATCGAAAGGTGGAAACACCCAGGAGGCTGAAAGTTGAGATCCAAAAGCCTTCAGGTACACTGACTCCTCATCAGAAGGGGTGGTGGCATGCCAGCTGCCGCTCTGCTTCAGGATCACTAGAATAGCTACAAATGAGATATCATCAGAGGATGACCGTGGGAACCCTTCCGACTCCTCGAGGACAGTGTCTGAAGTGACAGACTCATCTGGAGAGTCTACGTGCTTCCTTTTGCAAGTTCTCTTCTGAGGGGTCACCTCAGAAGGGTAATCTGAGGAGGCCTCGGAGGAGAGGGGTTTGCCCAATGGGGGATCCTGAGACTCTGGATCTCTGCTGTCTTGTGGAATGGGTGGTGCCGAGACAGTAGCCACTTGAACACTTCTGGCATTTTTTGAAGCCCAAAGACTTATATTCCCTCTCCTTTGGGTCTTTGGACATGATAATGATAAAGACCACAATATAACAACAAGAAATGTAACTTACTAAAACTACTAATCTATAGCTAACTACAGGAAACACTGAGGAGACAGATAACAAAGGAAGAAAATAGGGCCTCTAAGTAAACGGCCCTATTTCCCAGAAAAAACAACACACCAACTACAAGCTCTCTAACTAAAATGGGCGAAGAGCTCTTTAACTTAAACAAGCTACTATTTATCTACAACAAGACACAACAACAATAACCACTACAAGGGATACAGTAAAGCCTATGAAACGACAGCCAAAGGCAGTATCAAAGGGAACAAAAGCTAAAACAATTTAGATATTACTAGTCTGAAAGCTAACTATGTAACTACAATGCAAGAAAAACACATCTACTATAATATAGAAAAAAATTAAAGGTTCTAATAAGGTAATATGTAGAAAATTTTTCACAACTTAGCCACAGGCAAGAAGAGCGCATCCAACCTCATAAAGCTGCAAACAAGATTTGGGGAGTTACACCATTGCATTATGGGATACCTATTTGCCACAAGCCAATTTGAGTCTTTCAGCTGTGTATTCAGCTGAGTCAGAGCAGAGGATCGGCTCCGAACCCATCATTTTAAGAATGAAGGAGAGATAGGACAACATAACATCAACAGTCATGTCCAAGTTGCCGTGTATCTGGAACTAGGTTTCCAGATGTGACTTGATCTCGTGACACAATAGTTAGGACTGGGTTTAGCAACAGGGACAGTCACTGGGGAATGTTCTGCTTGAGGAGTCTCAGGAATACGGATTGCTGGCGGAATGTCCTCTGGAACAGGAACACTGGACAAGTCACTCTGAGAACTAGAGACTTTGTCACAGGCAGGATACTGTAACACTGCTTCGGACAATAGTAACAAATGCTTCCGATTTCATCTGAATTCCATTCCTTGTGATTCCACAATGTATGATCTCAGTTCTTGACACAAATCTTTCAAAAATCCAATGCAATCAAAATCTTTTGATGTCTGCATCCTCACTATCTTCCCTTTTTGCAAAGAACAGAGTGGTTTGCTGATTTTATCATAGCAAGACTTCCGGGATAAATGCCTTTTTTAACAGTTGGGCTTTCACGGTTTCATTATTCTTAGCACTTGGAACTAACAAATTACTGCTGATTGGTAGTATGGTTCTGGTTTGTCTCGACATAAGTCTCTGGGCAGGTGAACCAAAATGATTATCATGAGAAATGTTTCTGAGATTTAACAAGTTGAGAAAAACATCAGCATTGTCATGTCTGGATTTCTGTAACAGCTGTTTTGCACTTTGAACTGTACATTCAGCTAAGCTGTTTGACTGACGGTATTCAGGACTACTCGTAATATGAATAAAGCCCCACGTTTCTGCAAATTTCTTGAACTGCTGACTTGTAAACTGTACACCATTGTCAGAAATAACTGTACAGACTACCATGGACAGAAAAATGTTGCTTTAAGTAATGACAGTACTGGAAGTTATGTTGGGAAGTAGGACAATCTCGAACCATTTTGAATAGGAGTCAACTAACACCAAATAATGTTGAACATTCCACTCAAAGATGTCTGTGGCTACTGTCAACCAAGGTAGTTCAGGAATCTGGCTTAACTGAAGTGGTTCTTTCTGTAGATGTGGCTCTGTACTATCACATACTGAACAAGATGAAAGTACTTCCTCAATATCTCTTGATATAGAAGGCCAAAATACTAGACCTCTCACCCTTTTTTTGGCAGAATCAGTTCCTGGGTGACCACAATGCAAAATCTTAATATACTCTTGTTGCAAGGACTTTGGAACAATTACTTTGGAACTTTCATGATGATACCACTGTCTGACAAAATCTCATGTCTGTATGGAAAATAAGGTTGCACTTCTACTGGTAAACATGATTGCACTGAAGGCCATCCTCGACTGATAAAGTGGTTGAGCTTCTGGAGAACTGGATCTGAAGCTGTGTGAGTTCTAAGCTCATCAAGACATGTGGAAGAAACATTTCTCACTTCTATGACCTCAAAATCAAGTTACTCATTTTTATGCTGTTCTGTGTTTTTTTTCTGGGAGATCTGGATAAGGTATCAGCAAGATAAACAGGTTTGCTTTCTGTGTAAACAAGATTGAAATTGTACTTTTTCAATTTGAGCATCATGTGTTGCTGTCTATCTGGAGCGGTATGCATAAGCTTTATGATAATAGTAACTACAGAGTGGTGATCAGTTTCGATCTGAATAGGTCGAACAAAAGTATAATCATGAAACTTTGAACATGGAAACACAATTGCTAAGAGCTCTTTCTCAGTCTGGGCATACTGCATCTTGGTTTGGGTATGAGCTCTCGATACATAGGCTACTGGTCTACTCTCTTGAAGAATGACTGCACCTAGACCCAACTTAGAAGCATCACAAGAAACAGTAACTGGTTTGTAAACATCATCGTAGCTGAGAGTTGGTGGGTTAGCAATCTTCTGTTACAGGGCATCAAATACTCTTTGGAACTGTCCTGACCATGACCAAAATATGTTTTTGCGTGTAAGCTCTCTAAGCAGTGCTGCAAGTTGGCTTAAATCTGGAATGAATTTGCCTAGATAGTTGACCATGTCAAGAAAATGTTGTAGGGCTTGGACACTGTCTGGAGCTGGCATCTCAAGAATTGCTGTTTGCTTAGAAGGATCTGATAGTAAGCATGAACTGGTAAACATGTAACCAACATAAGTAACTTCTCATAGCCTGAACTTGCACTTCTAAGGATTCAGCTTAAGATTCACTTCACATGCTCTTTCCAGAACTTTCTTGAGGTTTCTGTTATGTTCGACTTCACCATTGCCTCCGACTAGAATATCATCTCCTATAATAGCACAGGGATAGTCAGAAAAATTTGCTCCATCGCACGCTGAAAAACTTCACAGGAATAATTTATTCCAAATGACATTCTCAGAAATCTGTATCTTCAATGACATACCAAATGTGATTAATAATGAAGATTTTTGGTCAAGCAAAATTTGCCAACATGAACTCTTTGCATCTAAGACAAAAAAAAAAACAGTGGCTTTTGGCATGAGTGCAGCAACTTCTTTGACTATGTGCATTGGATGATGACTTCTTTTTAATGCTTTGTTCAGATCTCTTGGATCAATACATATTCTGATATCATCTGAGCTTTTCTTATGAGCTACTACCATGGAGGATACCAATTCAGTAGGTTCTTCTACTGGACAAATTACTCTTAGCTGCACCATTTTGTCTAGCTCAGCTTTGACTCTGCTCTGCATAGCTACTGGAACTTTCCATGCTGGTCTGACAACTGGGCTGACCTCTGTGTCTAACCTCATGGAGTACAAAACTGGTAGTTTGCCTATTTTGTCTGCAAAAAAATCAGTATACTCAGAAAAAATAGTTTGGCCTAAATTTGATCTGTTGTCATTCAAGCTTAAATGGTGAACTTCTTTATTAAGTGAAAGCAGTCCCATTTTCAAAGTGTCTCTGAGGCCTAATAATGACTGCATGTGTCTCTTGACTTCGAAAAATTGCAAGTCATAGCTGTTCTCCGCACAGTAACATGAAAGCACTACTGAGCCTTTGATTTGAATCTCTTCACCACCATAAGCAACAGGTTTTGCACACTTTGTTAAATCAAGATGTTCTGCAGCTTTTACTCTAGCAAATGTTTCTGCTGACATAACATTGCACTCTGAGCCAGTATCTACTTTGAGCTCTGTGGGATTCTCATTAATCCAAACAGTACAAAAGATTTCATTCTTTGCCCACAAATCTACTGCACTGACTGTTTCACCAAGCACACACACACCAACATAAAAAGTAGGGTCGCTTTCTAATTGATCAACTTGCCTCTTGGAATGCCCTCATAATAAAAGAATGTGCCTTATTTGATTTACAAAATCTTTTGAAATGATTTCACTTATTGCAAGAATAACACTGCTGACCAAAAGCTAAGCACTTTTCTCTTTTGAGTTCATGATTACCACCACAATTAAGACAGTTGATTATGAAGCTTGGTGTGGGCACATGTTTTAACTTTGCCGACTCACCCTTATGCTTCACTGAGCAAGCTCTGTAATTTACTGGAAAGACTTGGGGGTTTCCCAGGGACTGTTACAGGACCTGCAGTAGCTGGCATGTGTTTGCGCCTGTTTCTTTTAACCACATGTTGCATACTATCAACATGAGCTTTGTCACTGAGCCTTCCACAGCTAATCTCATTTGTAAGCATGCTTGTGTGCTTTTCTGTAAGCTCGTATATCTGACACATCTCAATGGCCTTACTCAGCATCAGATCAATGTCTTGAAGCAAAATATTTCTCATGACACACAAGCCTCTCCTTTATCAACTCATCTCTCAAATCACCAAATCTGCAATTTTAGCCTTATTTCTCAAGTCAGTTATGTATGCTGCAAAAGTTATACCAGACTTTTGATCCCTTATGTAAAATAAGTGCCTTTCCATTGTAATATTTATTTTGGGGTTGCATATTTCTCTAAATTTACATTTTAAGCACTCAGGATCTTCCCTTGTTTCAGCCGGTACCACTATATGGTGGCCTTCTCCCTCCCCTGCAAGCACAGCAGGTGCATACACAAATGAATGCTCTTTCAATGGCCTCGGAAATAGATACATTAAACAGAATAAATGCCTTTGTATGTGCATTTTTTTCAGTAAAAGCAGCCTGTATGAAAATATCGTATTCCTGCTCAAACACTCTCCAATTTTCTGCACTACTGTTATCAAACCAAGTGGTGCGGGTCTATGAAAACCTTCTGCTATGCCCACAGATTATAATTAAACACAACGCAAAATGGCCCTTATAATTATGTATGGACATTCACATTCACCAGGTACTTGTAATAATAATAATCAAAAGCACAATAACATCTTCAAAATACTGTACTCTGCAAATTATGCTGTGAAATAGCTGTACTTTGCAAAATATTCTTTGAAATAACTGCACTGTAATACTGCACACACTTGCAAACACTTTGCACACTTCGAATATTTTGAATAGCGTTAGTTAATATGAAAATGTAGCACATAATGAACAAAATATGGTCATTTTCCTTTTTTTGTACATTTTATGCAATTCGGATATTGTTTCAAAGATTTTCGTAATTATTTCTAATATTTTTATCAATATGTCACAGTTGCAGACATTTCATTTAATAAGAAATTCATTTTGAGCGTTTTGAGTGCTTTGTTTTATATTTGTAGCAAAATAATTCATTTAAGCAAGTTTTAGTACTTGGAATTTGCTTCTGACCTGTTTAGCAAGTTGTTTGATCAGTAGGGATGATCCACTCCTGTATATTCCTCCAACTATAACTGGTTGCCTCACGACTGTAACTCTGGATCCCGTTCTGACACCATGTCGCTCTTCTTATGTGCATTAAGAATACACTGAGCCTTGGGTGTTCATTTTAGTTTATTGTATACAAATACATTAGGATGGATGGCAGGAACATTAAACTTAAATGAACTATCTAACTAACTGACTGACTACATACTTGCATGTTCACACTCTGGCTGCTCACTCAAAATGGCACTCTTGCTTGCACATGTTCAGTACTTACATGCATGTGCTGACTCACTGGAAAGCTTCTTAAATGTATATCACACACTCTGATCTACAGTAGGGTGGTCTGTAAATCAGACGGGATTACCATGAGATGGAAACCACTCATATGAAGGCTTCCCATTCCTGTAATCCTTAATGAATTCCAGACCATAATTTTAACGAAGTTAAACGCTGTGATTGTAAGATGATTTATTTAGAAAGATTTGCATGATTTCTTTCCAACTTCAAAATATCTGTGTAAATACTTCATCCTTAAGTTTTCAGGGTCTACTTAGTTTCCCCTCAAGTGTCTGGTAGTGCCCTGTATACACAGAGACACCCTAAGTGACATTTTTTTCCTGTAGAAGCACAATTGAAATTTCACCAATACCTAGTTGCACACAAGACAACTAGTTTACAGTCACAAGTACTGTCCCCAGAGTTGCAAACCAGATACTCCTAACATTGCTTTATATTCTCACTCCAACTGTGTAATCAATAAAAATGGTCTGTTACCATGGATATGAACTTTCCCACTAACTTCATTTCCAACTTGGTGGATATGGGCATCCTGAGGCAAAGTAGAGATTTCCTCATGTTTACTGGCAATCAGTAAATTCTCAAATAAACAAACTCATATGGTATGTGAGAGATGCATCTATGCAATGTCACTGGAGGCAAAGCTCTTACACAGAAGCACTCCTAATATCTTTAAGGTTGTCAGTAGTACACATGCTGTACCCATCACACAAAATTCAAAGCAGACATATAGACCCACATATGCTGAGGCACTTAAATGTAACCTTCTTAAACCCCAAAGACCTCCTAGACAAAGTACACATAAATAACCTCAGCAGCCTCAAATGCACTCTTTCAAAACAACACCCACATCAACACATAACAGTCACACATCATGGAGCCTCAACTTCTTAAGCCCATAATGCAAGCCACCACACAATCCAACATTCTGGTCATTGGAGACTCCATTGTGAGACACACTGATGTCTCTGTCACTAGGCTCAGTAAGGAGAAAGTTACAGTTAGTTGCTTATCAGGGGTTAGGATCTGCCATATTACACACACTCTCAGGTCATTGGACCACAAGTACCAGTATGACTCAGTCATAGTCCATGCAGGTGTAAATGACTTGAGACATACCTCCCTAGACTACATGAAGACAGACATAATGGAGGTCTTGGAATATGTGTCCCAGGCTGGTATGAGCCTAGCACTGAGCAGCCTTTTACCTTCTCCAAGGATGATGGCACAATAAGAACAAAAAAATGAATGATTTTAATAATTGGCTTAGTTTCTGGTGTCATTCTAAGGGAGTGTAATATTTGTTACCACGGAAGTAGATGGTCAACAGATCACCCTGTTTTGCCAGGGATGGTCTACACCTCTCCTCTCTAGGCTTTCGAATATTAGCTAAAACACTGTCCTCCTCATAGTGCCTTTTGTAGTAAATGCAAAACTGAAAGTACTTCTGACATAGCAAATCAAAACCAAGAAAATCTAAAGGTATTACTGCTCAATGCTAGGAGTCTAAACAAAAAAAAAAAACTCCACTCCCGAGAAGCTCTCCTAACCATAGAGAATGCTGACATCTGTGCGGTTACTGAAACATGGTTTGAAGCCACAAAGAGCACATCGACACTGGAAGGTTATAATAATGCCTTCCACACATTTAGATCAGCTACTAAACAGACAGAGACTAAACATGGAGGTGTCTCAATTTACATCAGAAATAAATATACCTCAGGGTTGGTCAAACAGGACAATGCACTTGAGCTACTCCATGAACAAATTACCAAAGGCAAAATGCAATACCACTTCCTTGCAAGCTATAGGTCCCCCTCTATGACCCAGGATACTCATACCATGTATTTAAACTTATTGGAAACACTCACTATCCAACCCAATACCATATTCATGGATAAATTTAATTACCCCACTATTAACTCAGAATCCTATATGACACCAAAAGTACAGGTACAGAGATTCCTGGATTTTGTAAACAAAAACTCCCTGGACCAGACTATCAATACACCAACCAGAGGTGTAACCATTCTGGATCTAGTCCTCACTAATATGTAAGAGTGCTGCACACCCCGGGCCCCTAATGAAATGTCTTTTCTGGTAAGGTCAGACCACAAAATGGTCTCCTTTGAAGCAAAATTAAAATGTAGACCCCCAGCTAACCCTGGAATATTCAGGAACTAATCTAAGGCTAAAGTCCTGCTATTAAGTGATAACTTGGCAAAATATGAAGCCCCCATAAAAGCTGAGAACACTGCTGCCTATGCAGAAACCCTATACAAGCATGTCAATAGCTGCAGAGAGGCAGCAGAACCCACCAGGAAGAAGTACAGAACTAACTCAAAACAACAAGCTACACTGGTGGAATCACAAAATAGGTAATTAATGAAGAAATAAAGCAAGTAACTCACAAAGACTCTATTCAACTATCAATAGGCTGTATAACAGAAAGAAAAAAAAATCACTGCACAAATTAGGAGATGCAGCACCCAGGAGAATAAAAGCACTGTCATACAAACTAATCAAACAACTCAAAGGACAAATAAGTCTATCAAAGCCAAATTTTAGGTAAATTTGGCCTCCCAGACCAAGGACAACCACAAGGCATTCTTTAGCTATGTCTGCAACCTCAAAGGCAACACATAATTGTGTGTTGAGCTCAATGTAAATGGAGCCACCTATATGGAGCCAGAAGACATAGCAAACCTACTGGCCAACAAATGCACTTCCAACTTTACCCCTCTCTCCCTCAAACTTCTCTTAGGAAATACCATCAAATATACCCCCCCCCCCCTGCTATCACTAGGGAACAGGTCCTTAATGTTCTCTCTAAGGCCAAGAATACTGCATCAATGGGCCTAGACAACATCCCAAGATGTCTTGTAAAAGCCATGAAACATGACCCATCAGGCCCTCTGGAATTGCTATTTAACTGTGGCCTCCAAACAGGCTTCATGCCTCATGAATGGAGAACAACAACAGTCATCCCTCTGCACAAAGGTAGGTCATCTACAGACCCTGGAAAATACACACCAATAAGTCTCACTAGTCTTACATTCAAAGCCATGGAAAGAATTATCATGGAAATGATCACTAATGATATAGTAAACCTTCAGACACTGGACCCCAACCAGTTTGGTTTCATCAAGGGCAAGTCATGCCTACTCAACCTGGTGGATTTCTTTGAAAAGGTCACCAAAGCAATGAATGAGATCAAAACGATTCACACTGCCTACCTTGATGTGGCCAAGGCATATTACACAATACTCCACTCAGGCATTGTTGACAAACTCAAGAGGTTAGGTACAAACCTGTATGTCACCCTGTGGTTCGCCAAATGGCTCACAGACAGGACCCAGGAAGTTAAAATTGGGAAGTCCACCTCTACAAACAGGCCAGTCACAAGTGGAGTCCCTCAGGGATCAGTCCTTGGACCACTCCTTTTTGGCATTTACTACTCTAAAGTCAAGGCCAATGTCAGTGGTCTCTGGCTGACTAAATTTGCAGAGGATTGCAAATTAGAAGCTGTCATTGAATCCCACACTGACACAAATGTTCTCCAGAAAGGGCTGACACAGACAAACAACTGGTATCAGAGCCATGGACTAAAACTAAGTGCTAGGAAATGCATAATAGTATCCGTTGGGAAGTCATCCAACCCTGGTAACTGTCATATTGACAACACACCCCTTAGAGCTGACCCAGTAGTCAGGGACCTGGGGACACACACAGACAGTAATCTAGCCTTTGACCATCACGTGTCTACAGTAGTGAAGAAATCATTCTATGTTGTGCAACTTATAAACAAAGGTATGGCATCTAGGTTCAACAACGTTATTGTTCCATTGTATTTGGCATGTATCTGACCTATTGAGTACAATGTCCCCTTTGGTATGTACCTAACCAGGCATATCCAACAAATGGAACGTCCACAGAGTTTCCTCACCAAAAGAATACAGGGTGTAAGTAAAATGTCCTATGCAGACTGCAATTAGGCACTATCCCTGTATTCTGTCCCCTACAGGCTGTTGAGGGGGAGATCTATGCCTGGCATACAGGGCATTATCAGACTCTACTTTGATGGACCTCCTGCATATCAGCAAAACAAACAGCACCAAAATTACCCATTCTAAAGACTTAAATTTTGCCTGTGATATAAATAGGACCTACTATGGAGACAGGTATGTAACCCAGAGACGACCCCGTCTCTTGAACAGGCTCCCCATTCATGTGAAACAGGGTTTCTCCCTAACCCAATTCAAGTGTAACTTGGACAAGTTGATGGGGAAAAGGAAATTCATCCCTAGCTTGGTACCTATGTCTCTAATGGACACAGGAAACCTGTAAATGGTTCATCTCCCAGCCCCCTGCTTACACTTATCAAGGGTACCAGAACGTGTCAGAAATTTGGGATGCATGGCTAGGCTTAAAAAGGCCCTTGTATTCATTAGCCTAGTAAACACCTATGAACCTAAAAGTCATAGTAAGATACAGTCCAAAATACTGAGTAAAAGTTTCTTAAAAAAATAATAAGAAATGCATTTCTAAAGAGAAAAGCAATACTGCTGATGTTATCAGAGTTAAACATTAAAAGAAAATAATCTATAGCAATTTTTTTGGGGAATGATAAAAGAATTGAAATGGGGATTGATACATGGGATGCAGTGTTGATCATATATAAGAAATCAGATTCTCTCAATGTTTCTAAAGAAATAATTACAAGCCACAGGAGAGTTTTGATAGTATTTGTTCATACAATGGTTGCAGTATGCTGCTGAAAAACAAAAGAAAACAATTGCCATGAGCTGTGATTAAAGGCGATGGTTCTTTGTGTGGAAGGAACTGGTTACAGAAACTTGATAAGGTACAGTGTGTGATGTGAAAGCCATTGTTTTGATGAACTGAAATGTTTCTCCAAAATTGTAGAACAGTCAGTCCCTGCCATTTCCAGTGAAAGAGACGATAATAAAAAGAAAGATTAGAAAGACAGAATTATTACCAGTTTAATGAAGCATAATGAAAGGGCTGCTCAACTTAAAAGTATATTAAAACAGAAGATTTAAACTTTCCTTGCTTTATGGATAGGACTTTTACTGAGAACCATTCTTTTGGAACTGGGGCAGACTTAAACCAGAGCAAGTCATTTACACTGACAAGTCTTTCGGAATTTGGAATCTGCCCCTAAATCTTTTAATATATCTCCCTTGCAGTTCATTTTCCATTAGAATACATTATAGGCTCACATATTCATATATATATATATATATATATATATATATATATATATATATATATATATACACACACATACATACATATATATATATATATATATATATATATATATATATACACACACACACACACACACACACACACACACACACACACACTCACACACATATATATATATATATATATATATATATATATATATATATATATATATATATATACACATATACACATAAATACATATACATACAAATTCACACACACACATTTCCTTAATGCCATTACTGCACAAAGAAGTGGATGCATCTTATTACAGCTGTGATAAAGGAATGAAAGTTAGTTACTTATTGTAATCCAAGATCAATGCTGGCAGTTTTTTTCTCCATCACCACTTGATTGGGACACAGGTTAAAATCCTACTGTGCTGATGCTTAAAACCATTTTATGCAGTATGCCTACCATGTCAGGGCCCACTACCTCGATTCATTAACATGAATCGAGGTAGTGGGCACCAGCATACAACTGGCATCCGGTGTTCTTGAATGGCACACAAGCATGCTTAGTACATCAAGGTGTATTAGGCACTCTTGTGCTTGAAATATGTTCCAGTGCTGTGTAGTAAAACAGTACCACACAGTGCTGGAGTGATAAGCAGCTCAGTAAGGTAGCTGCATAGTAAAGTATAATATGCCACACTGAGCTGCTCACCACTACTGCAGTGTGTTCCACCATCTGATCTATGAATGATTCATTAAAAAAAAAAATTTCACTCACTAGAACTATCTGTGGGCTGATGGTTATTACTATATTATGGTAGTGAGGGGATCTAGTGCTGTATAAACCTTCATTATCAACAGCTCACAGGCATCATTGGAAGGAAATGGGACAGGTTCAGTTGTGATACCAGGCATGACTGCATCCTACCATGCAAATGATCTGTGCTTTCTGTCTTTTTTTCAGTTTTTTATTTTAATGATACTAATATATTACCCAGCTCTGTCAGCTGGGAAACATATTAATAAGGGAGGGCAGGGGAAATGGCTGTGCTGTCAGCAGCAGCACATTGGATAGTACTTTGCTGAATTCCTATGGGTTATCCCATCTAAGACATTCAATATTCCAAAAACTTCTCTTATAACAGCATGCAATCGGGGATGGGGGGACGATTTGCATATGAAGTCCATGCATGGTGTACAATGACTTCTCAGTGGAGTAAGACAACATACCGTCTTTTACCCCACTGTACAGCTGCCATTTTTGAGAATCAGAAAAGACTTTGGAGGACTTCCAAGAGGGCAGCACATGAGTAACAGCTTAATTTCAGCTCTACCATCATGAAAACAGAAACTCAGAAAAAAAACAGCCACTGAAAAAAAATTTGGTGGGATCAAATTTCAGTTGCTGGCTAGTAAGTACACTGCTTGGATGCCAGCAAAGAAGAAATTTAGCGAACTAGAAAAAAATCAACCACAAAAGGTAAGGAGAAAACAGTGGCTGGGAAAAATTCTGTAGCTGTTCAGCAAAAAGCAGTTTAAGCTCTGGCTTTGGTGCAAGGCACGGCTTCCAGTAATATAGAGGAAAAATAAGTCAAATGTGCTCAAAGCTGATTGAAATAAACAAAACAATGAAGGTATATTATCAACTCAAATAACAAAAAGCTGAAAAAAAGGAAGAAGCTTTAAACAGGTAGTCAGATGCACTGATAAAACTGAAACACTCAGAGATCAAAATAAGGAAAATGCTGGCTGAGAATGAGACTGCTCAGGAAGACAGGTTTCAAGAAACGGAAGAATTAGAGGGTAAAGCATGTAAGGAAAACCTGAGATTTTCTGCTGTACTACAGAAACTGGAAGGAATAGATTGTATTAATTTTATGAAAGCACAAATAAGCAACTGGACTGGTATTCCGCAGGAGCTGTCAACTAAAAGGGCACATTGTGTGTATGCTCCAAACCTGGCCATGACAAAGCAGCTAAGACCTGTATTACTAAAGATGCAATTCTACCAGCAGAAAGAGTTAATTTTGACAAAACTGTGGCAGAAGGGAAAAGTACTAAAAAAAGAAGTTATGTTCTAACCATAACATTCCATCTGTGTTGTTCATCTTCATTCACTCGTTACTGATGGGTGTCGGTTCCATCCTCGGAACCAAATTGGCCTTATAACAAGCTCTTGCCAGCCAAAAAAACTCTCAAGCTAAGCTTTTACCCACAATGCCCTTCTCCCTGTTACCTTAGATTGAGTTTGCCCATAATAAGTAAAGCAGAGGCTTTTTCTGAGCAGAAACCCTAAAATAGGAACAGGACCCAATCCGATCCTCCAGGAGCCTTTGGAGGGGGAAGCTGGGTGGGACATAATGAATGAAGATGAACAACACAGATGGAATGTTATGGTAAGAACATAACTTCTTTATCTGATGTTGTTAATCTTTGTTCACTCCTTACTGATGGGACAGACTCCCTAGCTACTTTTAGTCCTGGGAGGCCCTTGTGGAAGGATGTTCCTGAGTACCATTGAACCAAAAGATGCTCTTCCCCTGGAGACCAAATCCACTTTGTAATGAGTGATAAAGGTATGAGGGGTAGTCCAAAGTGCAGCTGCACAGATATCATCCAATGAAGGCTTAGCATGAAAAGCAACAGAAGTTGCCAGCGAGTGGAGTGTGCTTTGACTTTGCATGGTAGAGAAATTTTATTTTGTTGGTAAATCATGAATATGCAGTTTCTCAACATCTTGGACAAGGTTATTTTTGATACAGAGTTTCTCAATTTCGGGCCTGAATAGGACACAAATAGCTGGTCTAATTTACGTATTCAGTTCTGTCTAGGTAAAAACATAATTGCCTATGCACATCCAGCAAATGAAGACAGTATTCTCCTTTGTTTGAGTAGTTGGGGAAAAAAGACTGGAAGGTCAATTGTTTAGTTAATTGTCAATTCTGAAATAACCTTGGGCAGAAAGGAAGGATTAGTCCGGAGTGATACTCTGCCCTTATGAAATACCATGTAAGGGCATTCAATACACAAGGCCTGAAGCTCAGAAATGCATCTGGCTGATGTGACAGCTACCAAAAATAGTGATTTCCAGGGCAGGAACTTTAAGTTGCAAGTGGAACCAGGTTTGAAAGGTGATCGTGTTAGGGACTGTAATGCTAGCGTTAAATTCCAAGGTTCGATGGGCTCCCTGAAGGGTGATCTAATATGGGAGACCCCTTTTAAGAAAGTTTTGCAGAGATGATGGGAAATTAGTGATGAGTCTTGGAATCCATTATGGAAGTTTGAGATAGCAGCTAAGTGTACTCGGATGGTTGAGGCTGCTGCTCCTGAACAAAGAAGACTTCCAAGATAATCCAAAACCACACTAACAGGGGCTGTAGAGGGGTCTAGTTGTCTTTGTCAGGACTAAATAAGGAATCTCTTCCACTTGCTGAGATAGATTTTCCTGGTGGATGGTTTATGCGAAGCCAGAAGAATATTACGTACTGGGGAGGTAAGGTTATTCTGCCTGACGATTTCTGGAAGTGGAGAAACCAAGCTGTCAGCTTGAGACTGGCTATGTTTGGGTGAGTCAACCCTTGCGGCTGCGAGATCAATTCTGAAGTTGGATCCAGAATCCAAGGTTGATATATTAGGTGAGGCCAGAGGAAGGGAAACCAAATTTATCATGGCCAGTAAGGGGCGATGAGGATTATTCTGCTTCTCAGACGAAGGGCTTTCTTTAGAACCTGAGGAATCAGGAGAAAGGGAGGAAAAGCATACAGAAGTCCCGTGGGCCAATCGTGTATCACAGCGTCCCTCGGGGACTTCCCTGCAGGGGAAATAGGGCAAAGTAGCTGCTGCATTTGTGATTTGTTGGGGAGGCAAAAAGGTCACAACAAGGCTGGTCCCAGCGGCTGAAGATCTGCGCCGCAATAATTGGATTGTGGGACCACTCATGAGGCAGTAGGATACATCTGCTCAGTTTGTCCGCAATCATGTTGGAACTCCTGGGAATATGCGTTGCAGTCAGAAAGCAGTTGGAAGCCATTGTCCATTGCCAAATTCTCATGGCCTCTCAACACAATGGGTAGGATTTGGTTCCCCCTTGTTTGTTGATGTACCATACCACTGACATGTTGTCTGACTGAATAGTAATTGTCCCTGACAGAAGGATGGATTGAAATGCTTGCAACGCTAGAAGCACTGCCCTCAGTTCTAGGACATCATTGATATGCAGATTGGCCTCTGTGTCTGACCAAGTACCTTAGACCGTCTTACCTTGGTAAAGCCCCCCCCCCCATCAGGGAAGCGTATGTAGTCACTGTGGCCCTGGGCTGTTGTGGGCAAAAGGGTTGACTCCATAGTCCTTCATCTGACTTAATCCACCACATTAAATCCTGTTTACATCATTGAGTTATCTGTATTTGAAAAGACAAAGGATGTTGTAAGGGATTGTGTAAGAAGGAGCCATTGGAGAATTCTCATGTGTAGTCTTGCCAAGGGCACTATGGTAATTGATGCTACCATAGAACCCAGAAGATGGAGAACTGGTTCAAGCTTGGGGCTAGATTTTGAAAGAGTATCACCCAGATTTGGGATCTTATCCTGTGTAGTCTGTGGTCTGGAAGAGAGACTTGGCAAGCATGTGTATTGAATTTTGCCTCTATAAACTCCAAGGTTTGAGAGGGAATCAGGTTGCATTTTCTCCAGTTTATTGAGATTACTAGAGATTCTGCTAGTTTGAGAGTGTAGTTTAGGGCTATCTCCAATAGATGCTTGGTAGGGGTGGTGAGGAGCCAGTCATATAAATATGAAAACACCCAGAATCTTTGTAGTCTCAAGTGAGTTGTTACCACTGCCATGCACTTGGTGAGCATTCTGGGGGCTGTAGAGAGTCCAAAGGGCAGCACTCAGAATTGAAAGTGATTGACTCCTAGCAGGAAGTGAAGAAATCTTCTGGAGCATTTGTCCATTTTTATGTGGTAATATGCATCCTGAAGGTCTACTGAGTACATCCAATCATCCTTTTCCAAAAACGGAAGGATAGACTGAACCATGACCATCCAGAATTTTTCCTGTTTGACAAATTTGTTTAGGATACTGAGATCCAGAATTGGTCTCAGTCCCCTGTCTTTTTTGGCATTAAAAAAAATATTGAGTAGAATCCGGATCCTATCTGGTCTGGTGGGACTGTCTGGATGACTCTTTTTTGAAGCAACTTATGAATTTCTAGTGCTGCTGTTTCCCTTTGACGGGGTGGAATGTCAGGAATTCGTCTTGATGACTTTGGGTAAAGACTGAACGGAATGTGATATCCTCTGGTTATGATCCGTTGCATCCATAAATCTGTTGTTATTGTTAGCCAGGCAGAATGGTGCAAGGAAAAACGTCCTCCAACTGTCTCCAGAAGAAAGCAATCAGGCCACTCCTCAGCAGCACTGATAGGGTTGTCCAGAGAAAGAATCTCTGGAGCCCTGGTTGTGCGGACCCCCTCTACCCCGGTAGGGGTGCCTTCTGGATGAGTTACCCCCTCTGCCCCAGGGAGTATATTTGCCACTTGTATCACACAAAGGACCCTGTGATTTATTGTGCCACATCTTTCCACTCCTCTGGTTCCTAGAGTAGGGTCACTGAGGGGCGGAAAAATGCATGCCCATGACAGACAGGGTCTTGCCGTCCTTCTCACACCTGGCCAATGTGTCTTTCACTTTCGGGCCGAAAAGGGAAGAAGCTTCCACTGGAGCATTAAGAAAGGAAGACATGAAAGTGTCCACAAAGTCACAGAGGTGCATCCAGGAGTGACGTCTCATGACAACACCGGAACCTTCCACTCTAGCTGCTCCTTCAGTGGCATGGGAAAACAAACACATGGAGGAGTTGGATATGGATTCCAGGGTAGCAAGTTGCAAGGCAACTTTGTCGCGTACCTCATCAGAGACTGCTCCTGCTAAGGTTTTAGAGAGTTTGGAGACTAAGTCTCTCTGAAGCCTGGTGAAGTGTGCCAGATAATTCAAAGACCTAACAGCGAAGGTCGATGACGCAAAGACTCACTTCCCTAATCTGTCCACTGCCCGAGACTCCCTGTTTAGGGGATGGACAGTCTGGCCTTCCTCGGCAAGCTCTTTCTTTGTGACAGCTGCCACCAGCATCGTGTCTACTGGAAGACCCTTGGACCACTGTGGGTGTTGTTTGGGCAGGGATAGAATCTTGTCTGGTCTCCGTGGGATTGGTTCCATGGTATCAGGACTCTTCCATGCGTGCTGCACAATGAGCTGAATCAGCTCATCTGCAGGCAGGGACACCCAGGAAGTAGAGGGTCAAGCACAAAAAGCCTGCAGGAACATGGACTCCTCTGAGGAGGGATTGGTGGGGTTCCAGTCACTCCTATGTTTCAGTATTTCAAGGATGTCTCCAAAAGAGGCATCATCAGGGGCGACAATGGGGTCCCCTTCCCTTCATGTGTCTTCAGTGAGAGACCCCTCAGGGGAGTCCACGTGCTTCCTCTTGCATGTTTTCTTATGCAGTACCTCTTCAGTGGGGGCTTCTGAAGAGGACTCCGAAAAAGGGGAACCCTGTGGTAGAGTATCCTGAGGATCCTGTGCTCGATGTCCCAAAGCAGTGGCTTGTGTCAGCTGCAGCTCAGAGGGAGAACATAGCTGATACTCTGACGCCAACCACTTGCCTACAGAGGCAAGGGCCCTCTCCATCGCCTGAAAAGCTGGCCCGCCTGAAGAGGGATGGGAGCCTGGAACCAAAAAGGACAACCTTGGAACTGGGGTCACACCCTGCTCCAATGGACCAGGTCCCAAGGATGGAGCCTCAAGAGGACTATGTACCATTAGGACTCCTGGGACAGTAGACGGCACCATAAAATAAATCGTCACCATGCTAGGAGCCACAGTCCCTACAGTCCAGTCACGATCCTAAGAGAGGTTTGGCTCTGACTGAACTGAAGGCCAATGGGTTGGCTCCGGAAGCATGGTGAGGTCCACCAGTGGAACCGAAGCAATAGGTGCCGATAAGGGCGTTGGATCCAGGGTCTTCGATACCTGCACAGAGGTCAAAGAAGGAGAATATGCTGTAGTCCATGGAGAAAGGCTCACAACTCCTATAGGGAGGGGAATTTTAGAAGGTGTAGTAATCCCCCTTGCTGTCAGCAGCTGATCCACAAGACGCACCACATTCAATTCCAAGAGGCTCCTGGTTGATCATGTCAATATCCCCAATGGGGAGTCAGGTCTTTCCAAGAAAGGGTTGAATTGCTGTCTGAATAAGCGATCCACCATGAGTGAATATTGGGTCCAAGCTGTATGGTCCACTAGCACCAAAGTATTGTGGGTGAAGAAATGTGTAGAAGGTGTGTCCGGTACAGAAACTCCTGGAGCAGAGATTAAAGGCAAGCTCGGTGCCACAGTCAAGGATGGTTCCATGGATAATACTGGGGTTAAAGTTATTGATGATGGCACAGAGGTAGAAATTACTAGTCTTTGTATGGTTGGTGCCAAAGATACAATTGGTGCCGTAACTGGCGCCAAAGATACAGAAGATGGCACAGTGGTTGAAAACAAAGAAGGTGCCATGGAAGTCAATGTAGGTCCTCAGGCTGGAGCAGATAAATTTGGAAGATTTTGTTTAGGTTCCTGCTTTTTGTCACCCAAAGGTGATGAAGGAACCAAGTGTGGTCTCTATGTTCTTTACTGGGAGGGGATGAACCCTTCAATCCAGAAATAGCTTCTGAAAAGAGTGTATTAAGGAGACCCTTCAGGATTAATTTGTTTTTCCTTTTGTTAAGGGTTCTGGAACTAAACCCTTTACAAACAGAGCAAGGAGGTTGAAGAGACAAATGAGGAACACCCAGACAATACACACAAGAGTCGTGGGTGTCTGAATTCAGCATTTATTGGCCACCCTTATCACACTGTTTAAAACCAGAAGCTCCCTTCTTTTCTGACATGGTGCTATAGAGACTAACAACTACTACAAGAAAACAATAATTGAAAAGTTATAGCAAGGATTTTTTTTTACAAGGAGGAAGGAACAAAGAAGGGGAAAGGGAAATACCAACAATGGTATTTGAAGAGAATTACCACAAAGGTAGAGGGGAGAAAGGGCCTATACCAATGATGCTACTTAAAGACTACCTAAACAGTAAGAAAAACACAGCAACAACAATCAGAAACAACAGTAAGAGAGTGGGTAAATTAGCGACAAAATAGGGAAGAAAAATATTAGAAACACAAGTAATTTGAAAATTCTCAAAGGACTTAGCTGAGAGCTGGCTTGACACATCTTTATGGCAACATGGCAAATGACATCTGAGGTAACAGGGAGAAAGGCATTGTGGGTAAAAGCTTAGCTTGAGAGTTTTTTTTTTGGTCTGGCCCAAGCTTGTTATAAGGCTGACTCTGTTCCGAGGACAGAACCGGCACCCATCAGTAAGGAATGAATAAAGATTAACAACATCAGATGTTGGAGATAGCAGACTGTTTGTGGAAAATGATTACTCACTCTAGACCAGGCAGAAGAGCAGCAAATTTATTCCAACAATCAGGGAATGTCAAGAAGCAGCTGATCGGGATGATTGCAATTAGGAGTAAAGAGAATAGGGAAGAGGAGGCAGGAATTTACTGCAGAAAACTGGCAAGGGAACCAAGGTATTGGGAGCAAATAATTAGACAGAGAAAGGTAATAGAATGGGAAAAGGCCAAGAATACATTTGGACTGCAGGCTAGAAACTACCTTCCCTATCAAGGATTGATTTCAGAGTAGAGGCAAAGAGAAAGGGATAGGGGAATCCTAAGTGAAAGACCAAAACTGGTATACTTTTAGTTGAATCTACAGCAGAAAGCTGCTGTTGAATAACGGCATATTGCATAATAACTATTGAGGTCAATCAGAAGAGTTTAGAAAAGATTGAGAAGAGAGATTGGATAAGCAATTCACAAAGAAACAATGAGAGGATAGATGTATAGCTCCCAAATATGCAACAAAGTCTAGAAGATTTAGTAGTTTTGCTTGGAAGTGCTTGCATAGGTATTTTTATTCCCCAAGCATACAGCAAAGAATTTTTCCTCAGGTAGACTGGAAATGTTGGAGGTGTGACGGGGAAGTAAGAAGTTATTGGGAACATATTTTTTGGGAGTGTAATAAGTTGGTAGGCTTTAAAAATTGGGTGAGCAAATTGGTGTAACTAAGGAAATTATTTTTAGGAGCTGGATACAGGATCTGAATTGCATAAACATAGTAAGGCTGTCTAATTCTGCTGCCCGCCAAAAAAACAAATACTAGAAAATGGAAATCAAAGACTAAACCAACTGTATTTGAAGTACTGAATATTATAAATAAGGTTGCAAACTCTCAGTTTTTTTTTCTGGACTATCCAGAAATCAACCCGATTGTCCAGTAGTCCGGAAAACACTGTACATACTCCGTTATTCTGTTTCAAAAAAGAAACAGACTATTAGAATTTGTTAAACTGGCAGATTTAGTATGCTTTTCTACAGAAAAGCATAGTAAATAGGCACGAAGCAGGCATCAGGAATGGAAAAAGAGGGCGTTCCCCATCAGCTGATGTCATAAAATGGGTGGAACGTGGGTGGTAGAGGGGGTGGAAATGGGTGGGGTATGGGTGATACGAGGGGTGTGGCCTTTCTCCGGTTTTAGCCACAATGAAAGGTGGCAACCCTAATTATAAGAGATAAAAGAACCGGAAAAGGGATCTTTAGAAAAGGGGAGGAGCAAATTACATAGAAATAAATGGAAACTGTTGGAAGGAACACTGCATACAGAATAAATTCATTAAGAGCAAGAGGAGTGAGATTTAAGGGAAGGCCAGAAGTCAGCAATTTATGTAACGTTGGACTGATGATAATTACAAAAAAAAAAGAAAAGTTATGTGATACATAATATATGTAAATGGAAAAAAATGTTAGTATGGTTTGTGTTCTTTTCTGTTTGCTTATGTCTTAAGTAAACATTTAATAAAGGTGTTTAAAAAAACAAAACAAAACAAAAAAGAATCTCTAGTTAGACTGATGAGCTGGTTCAAATGCAGTATGTGTTAGCTTCTCTAACACAAAATTAAGATCTCAAGGAAGACCCACAGGTTTTCTTGGGGGCCTTTTATGCAGTACCCCCTTCAAAATATCTTAACATTAGAATGCATTGAAAGAGGATAATCCGTAGGCAGGTGGATGGCCATGAAAATATATCAAATGAAAAAAATCTATTCAAAAGGATCAAAATACAAAATGAAAAAAAAATCATGCTTTTTGCATGAGTGCAAGACCCCTGCACCCCCACACCTGCTTATAATTATATATATCAACTCAGACATTGTTATACAGTGGGGAAAAGGCATATTAATGTGGGCAGAAGTAATTAAATGAGTTTTGGTCACTTGTACCAGCAGAAAAAAGTTCAATATTACGAATGTTCGATTATATGGAGTGTTTCCAGGGAGATGTGCTAAAATGGCTGACACATGAACCTTGAAAGAGAATTAGTAACTCAAGAAAATATTGCAAACCCAAAGAAAAACTAGCCCTGAATCAGTGCTGGTTATGTTGTTGGCACCAACTAGAAACATCTTCTGTTTACTTATATATAATTTTCTAGTGGTAGGCTTTCTTGCCTCATATGTAACCTGCTGCATGTCCTCAGTAAATGGGTGTGTAAAAGGTATTAAGATCCTTTCATCCAGGCAGTCAGCTGAAGTTGTTTAGGTCAGGATGTATCAAACACCCATAGCATTTTGTGAACAGGTCCAGTCTGTGAGGAAGCTTGTAGTAATTCACCCTGGCCAATTCCAACAGAACGGAAAACCACTCCTGTCTGGGCCAGAAGGGAATCACAATAATTTTTGGGGATTCCTTCTGAATCTTCACAGGTACCCTGAATATAAATGGAAATGGTAGATAGAAACATTTCTGTCCAGGGAAAAGAAGAGACCTATCTTCCAGGCCTTCTTGCATGGAGTCCTGGAGCACAATTTTGCCAGTTGATTTTTCAGAGAGGAAGTAAAAAGGTCTACCATCACAGACAGATCAAATCTTAGAAGACCCCCTGATCTAATTTCCATTTGTGAAGGTGTGCCTTTGTTCTGCTAGGCCTGTCTGTCACACAATTTTGTTGTGATGGAATCTAGGTTGCCTGTGGAATGAGACTGTGCTGTAAAGCTATGCTCCATACTAACATGGCTACTCTGCATAGGGGTTAAGATCTGGTTCCATCTTTCTTGTTTATTACCAAATTATTGCAGCATTATCTGCAACTACTTTGAGGACTCCAGATGATTCAGTGAGTTGAGAGTCTTGATAAGAGCTAGCATCTATTTTATGTTTATGTGCTTTGGTCTGTTTTTCTTGTACACTTGCCCCCTTGATACTGCTCCCCAGTCAAAGTCCAAAGCATCTGTGGTGACTGACTGCTTTGGAGCAAAATGGGAGAATGGCAGACCTGGATTCAGGGATGTTTGATGTCTCCACCAAGTGATCTCTCTTTTCATAAATTCCAGAAATGGAACTTGAGAAAATAATGGACATTTGTGTTAGGACCAAAGAAACTTCAGATACCACTGTATCTCTCTCTCTCTCATGTGGAGTATTGCAAGAAGTATCATGAGATTCTTGGATGCTATGAGACCCAGAATCCTGAAGATTCCCTTGCAGTGACTGAAGTCTGAGTGGAAAACACCTGGAATAGACAGACCTAAATACAAATCTATTTTTTTCCTGTGGAAGAAAAGCTCTTTGTACTGCGGTGTCTAGCAGATACCCTAAAAACACAATCATGTCTGATGGAGACACAAAAAGACTTCTGAGTGTTCTCCTAGAATTCCAGCCTTTGTAGGAGCTCTCTCGCCCAAGTAAGAGATTCCCAACAATTTGAAAAAAAAAACACTCTTCAAAGATAATTTAAATATGGAAATATGTGGATAGCCTGTAGCCTCCATTAGGCTATGACAGGAGATAGACACCTTGCGAATACTCTTATAACAGTGGATGGACAAAGAGTAAGGCAGCAGGTATTGTAGGACAAGAGGCAACAGAAGGATTTTGTTTGGTAGATGAGAACGGAATTCCCTGGAAAGGAGGAACTTCTTCCCACTGCCATTTGCATCATAGGTTCATAGGTAGGTACTAGGCTATCGGCCCAAGGGCCTACATAAGCCTAGCCAACAAGGTTCCCTGGCTTACGCCACCCAAGAAAGTTATTTTCCTGTGCCACTGTCAAGCAAAGACACAGAAGTGATCCTTGGGGTGTATTTCCTATTTCCCATCCACTCATCAAGATTTTTCTTGAAAAGTGCTAATGAAGAACTTTGCTTGACATAGATGGGTAGCATGTTCCAGAGTATGAGAAGTCTCTGGGACAGGAATCTATCCCTCCAGCATGTCCTGTTTATTGTGGTGACAAGGTTTAGGTCCCCAGAGCGTGTAGCTCAGAGGGATTGAGATTTCTTTAGGTGTAGCATGTCCAACAGCTCTGGGTTTGACATAACTTTATATGTTAGGCAGAGATCACCTCGGAGTAGTAATCCTCTTTGTGAGGTACTTCTGTGGCCTTTCCAGCTGCTGCAGATGTCTTGTGAGGTACATTCCAAAAGAGTCGTTGTACTCTATAATGGGTCTAATGAGTGTCGAGTAGAGGGGAACAATGACCTCTTTTTTCCTGGATGAGAACCCTTTTATGATGAGGTGTGCCACATAGAAGGACTTCCTGACTACTGTGGCGATGTGACTATCAAAGGACAGACTACTGTCCACCCGGGTCCCAAGGTCTCTTATCACACATTCGGTGTTAAGTAGATTGCTGCCTATCTGGTAGTCCATGGGTACAGAGTTTTTAACAAAGGGGATGACACTGCACTTTTTGGCATTGAGCTTGAGGCCATGGCTCTGACACCAGACATATGTCTCAGTGAGACCCTTCTGCAGAATGTCCACATCATTTGGGGACTTGACTATGGCTCCTAGTTTGCAGTCATCTGCAAAATTAATTTGCCAAAAGCCTTCTGTGTCAGCCTGTACTTCAGAGAAGTAGATACCAAACAGGAGAGGTCCCAGGACGGAACCCTGTGGTACTCCACTTGTCACTGCTTTGAGGTCAGATTTGGAGTCTGCAACTTTTACAGTGTGAGTTCTGTCAGTGAGCCAGTTGGCAACCCATCTTGTGACATAGGGATTTATACCTAGTTTAGTGAGTTTAGCTATAATTCCAGAATGGGGAATGGTGTCAAAAGCCTTGGCAAGGTCAAGATAGGCTGTGTGAACCACCTTACCCTCATCTATGTCTTTGGTGACTGCCTCAAAGAAGTCGTTCAGGTTCAGGAGGCATGATCTGCCTTTCACAAACCCGAACTGGATGGGATCCAAAGTTTGGAGGTTACCAATGTCTTTGTTTATGAGTCCCATGATGATACGTTCCATGGCCTTGAAGACTAGGCTCGTCATGCTAATAGGTCGACAGTTCCTGGGATCAGTGGAGGCTTCCACTTTGTAGAGTGGGATAACTGTTGCTGTGCGCCATTCAGTGGGCACAAAGCCTGATGCAAGGCTATTATTAAACATGGTGCTTAAGTGGGGAGCCAGTTCATTCTGAAGTTTGTGTAAAACGCAGCCTGGGATTTTTTCCGGTCCCCTGGATGCTGTGTTTTTGGCTTTAGAGAGTGCAGCTTTTACCTGTGTAGTTGTGATTACATGGGCTCTGCATTCTTCCTGTATAGATATGGGCCCTTTAGGGGTTGAGGGGGGGGGTAAAGTTAGCACTGAACTTATCTGCCAGGATGTTGGCAATATCAGTTGGTACTGTAATTTTCGTACCATTGTGCTGTAACTCAGAGCAGATCTGAGTGTTGCCATCGAGATTCTTGACATAGCTATAGAATGCTTTGTGGTTGTCCTTAGAATTAGTGGTGATTTTGTTTTCGTAGCTAGCTTTGGAGGATCTTATAAGGGATCTCAGCTTCTTACTGAGGCTGACCAGGGAGCTCCTCCACACATGGGATTTTACTCTCTGTTGCAACAGTTTCTTACTTTTGTTGTACAGTTTGTTTATAGCAGGGGACCACCAAATTGGCTTCCTTTTTTTGGAGGATAGCTTCTTGGTTCTGTTTGGGATAGCATGATCCATGCACTCGTGTAAGTGCTTACAGGGTGCATTTGTGTAGGATTCAGCAGTTGTAAATGCATTGTCCATCTGCATGGGTGTCATGAAGTTCACCACTTCTGTCTTTAGAAGCATGAAGTTGGCGTTGGAGAAATTTTTTACCATGGTTTCCTTATTGGGGGGTGGGAGCGGGATGTGGACATCAAGGGTGATTATCTTACGGTCGGATCGGACCAACGAGGAGTTGACTTCAGGTGTGGAACACCGATCACTCATGTTGGTAATGATTAGGTCTAGGATATTGTTGCCCCTGGTGGGGGTGTGGATAAGTTGATCCAGGGCATTGGAGTTCATGAATTCCAGAAAGCGTTGAGCTAAGGAGTTGGTACACAAATAGTTTTCCCAGTTAATGGTGGGGTAATTGAAGTCACCCATTATTAGGGTGTTTGGGTGAACCCTAATTTTTTCCAGTACATCAAGAAAAGAGGAGTGGGAATCCTGAGGCATGGTGGGGGATCTGTAGCAAGCTACAGTTTGGATTGCAGTTTTGCCCAGAGTTAGTTGCACTTGGATAACCCTGGATGCATTATGCTGAGCAGCTAGCCTGGAGGTGTGGATATCCTTAATGAATACGGACACACCTCTGCCTTTGGTGTTTCGGTCCAGGTTACATGGCCGAAAAGTGTGGTATGAGTTATAGCCTGGTAGTGCAGGGGTGCTCTCTGGAGCCTTGAACCAGGTTTCAGTCACTGCACAGATATCGATGTTCTCCATTTTAAGGAGTGCCTCGAGTGAGTGCATTTTGAGATTTAGACTTCTACCATTGAGTAGCATTACCCTCAGTTTTTGCTTGCCTGTTCCTGTAATGGTGGTGAATTTGTTATTTGAACCTTGCCTAAAAAAGGCACTATAGGGGCAGCAAGAGCCTTAGCCAGTATCTGGAATCCCAGGGGCGACAGGTGCAGGCCATCTGTGGCAAAGCATTGTGGTTTGTCGACCATGTCATCCCAAGCAGACAGATACTGGATCCCCTTAGAATGACACCAGAAGCTTAGCCAATTGTTGAAGTCAATTATTTTGTCCTTGTACTGCGGTATCATTCTACTTTTACTAATTCTTGTCTGAAGCAGAAGGATTAGAATTAACAAAATGTTTGGCAGCAGCTGGGTTAGCTAAAGCTACAGCTGCAAGGCTAGGTCTGGCATGTGTAGAAACACTTGAAAGATTGAAGGGCTTTGTATATTCTGTCTACTTTCTTAGATGCAGCACACTAGCTGTTAGGGAAACAACAGGCTGTGAGAAACACACCCTCCAAAGCTGACAGCACTGGGGAGTTGTGTGATGGTTTGGGGAATTCTAATTGTAACAAATCATAGTATTTTCTGAAGGTCTGAGAAAAAAGTTATGTTCTTACCATAATATTCCATCTGTGTTGTTGATCTTCATTCATTCATTACTGATGTTGGTTCCATTCTCGGAAGTGAGTTGGCCTTTATAACAAACTTGCGCCAGCCAAAAAAACTCTGGAGCTAAGCGTACCCTTAGTACCCCTCTCCCTGTTACTGAGTTTGCCCAGAAGAGAGAAAGCGGAGGCTTTTTCTGAGCAAGTTCCCTAATCTGGGATTTGGACAAAATTCAAACCTCCAGGAATCTTTCAGAGGGGGAAGGAGGGTGGGATGTAACGAATGAATGAGGATCAACAACACAGATGGAACTTTATGGTAAGAACATAACTTCTTTATCTGATGTTGTTAATCTTCATTCATTCATTACTGATGGGGCAGAGTCCCAAGCTACATTATGCCTTGGGAGGCCCTATGGAAGAATATTCCTGAGCACTGCTGAACCGAAAGATGCTCTCCCCCTGGAGACCACATCCAATTTGTATTGAGTGATAAAGGTATGAGGAGTAGCCCATGTAGGTGCAGCACAAATATCATCCATGGAAGCTCTTGAATGAAAGGCAACAGATGTCGCCATTGATCTGGTTGAAAGTGCCTTAACTTTAGTCGGTAGAGGAATTTTATTATGTTGATAAGTAAAGCATATACAATTTCTCAACTATTTAGATAAAGTTACTTTAGAAACAGGTTTTCCCAAGTGTGGCCCTGAGTAGGATAAGAATAACTGGTCAGATTTTCTTAATGATTTGGTTCTGTCCAAGTAGAACCATAATTGTCTATGTACATCCAGTAAATGCAGGCAGTACTCTCCTTTATTAGAAAAATTGGGACAGAAAACTGGCACGTCAGTTGTTTGACTAATAGTCAAATCTGAAAGAACTTTGGGTAAAAAGGAGGGATTAGTCCGGAATGATACTCTGTCCTTATGAAAGATCGTGTAGGGACATTTTATACACAAGGCTTTAATCTCAGATATTCACCTAGCTGAGGTAATAGCTACCAAGAATAGAGACTTCCAGGATAAAAATTTTACATCGCAAGTGGCAGCAGGTTCAAAAGGGGATCGGGTCAAGGACTGTAGAACTAATGTCAGATTCCAACGTTCGATTGGCTCTTTGAAGGGTGGTCTACTGTGCGAGACACCCTTTAAAAAGGTTTTACAGAGGAGATGGGCAATTAAGGAGGAGCCTAGGAAGCCATTCTGGAAATTGGAAATAGCAGTCAGGTGTACTCGAATAATGGAGGCTGCCACTCTCGAATGTAGAAGGTGTGACAAATAGTCTAATACAGCACTAACTGGAGCTGAGATGGGGTCTAGCCCCTTTTGTTGAGACCAAATGGTGAATCTCTTCCACTTGTTGAGATAAAGTTTCCTAGTGGATGGTTTGAGAGAATCCAGAAGAATGTTACGTACAGGGGAGGATAGATTATTCTGCCTGGCAATTACTGAAAGTGGAGGAACCAAGCTGTCAGCTTGAGACTCGATATGTTCGGGTATACCAACTTCTGTGGGTACGACAGTAATTCTGGAGCTGGATCCAGCATCTATGGTTGATGTACTAGATGAGGCCATAGGAAGGGAAACCAAACTTGTTGAGGCTAAAATGGGGCAATGAGAATTTCTCTGCTTCTCAATCGAAGAGCTTTCTTTAGGCATTGTGGGATCAGAGGCAGGGGAGGAAAAGGCATAAAGAAGTCTCGTGGGCCAATCGTGGACTAGACCATCCCTTGGGGACTCCCCCTGAGGGGGGAATTAGGGCAAAGTAGTTGCTGCACTTGTGGTTTGTGGGGGAAGCAAACACACAGCAGCAAGGCTGGCCACAGCGACTGAAGATCTCTGCCGCTATTACAGGGTTGAGGAACCACTCGTGAGGAAGAAGGATGCATCTGCTCAGCTTGCCTGCAATTACGGTGGAATCCCCGGGAATGTGCGTTGCAATCAGAAAATGGTTGGAAGACATCTCCCATTGCCAAATTCTCATGGCTTCTCAACACAATGGGTAGGATTTGGTCCATCCTTGTTTGTTGATATATCAGACTATGGCCATGTTGTCCGACTGGACATCAACTGTTCCTGAATGGAGGGCAGACTGGAATGCTTGCAATGCTAGAAGCACTGACCTCAATTCTAGAATACTGATATGCAGGTTGGCCTCCACAGGGGACCAAGCGCCATAGACTGTCCTTCCCTGGAAGTGCCCCCCCCACCCATCAGGGAGGCGTCCATGGTCACTGTGGCCGTAGGTTGAGCTGGGTAGAAGTGGCATCTCCATAGGGCCTTTTCTGGCTTCAGCCAACAAATTAAGTCTTGTTTGCACCGATTTGTTAAGTGGCTCTGAAAGGGCATAGGATGGGTCAACGGAGATCCATTGAGACGTGAAGAGCCACTGTAGGAGTGTCACGTGCAGTCTTGCTAGGGGAACTATGGTGATAGATGCTGCCATTGATCCGAGTAGTTGAAGGACTGCATGAGCTGAAACCTTGTCCTGCGACAGTATCACTCGCAGGTGACATCTTAGTCACTGTAATCTGTGAAGTGGGAAGAGACTAGGCAAGACTGAGTGTTGAAAGTTGTCCCTATGAATTCCAGATTATGAGTAGGAGTTAACTTGGATTTTTCTTCATGTATAGAGATCCTTAAGGATTTCAGTAGCTTTAGGGTATAATGTAAGGCTGATATCAGTTGATGATTGGTGGGGGCAGTAAGGAGTCAATCGTCTAGATACAGAAACACCCAAAATCCTTGCAGTCTCAAGTGAGCTGTCACCACTGCCATGCATTTGGTAAACACTCTGGGGGATGTAGAGAGACCAAAGGGCAGCGCTCAAAATTGGTAGTGACTGGCTCCCAGCCAGAAGTGGAGGAATCTCTTGGAGTGTTGTCCATTTTTATGTGGTAATACGCATCTTGGAGATCTATCAAGCACATCCAATTGTCTTTCTCCAGAAACAGAAGGATAGACTGAACCGTGACCATCTGGAATTTCATTTGTCTGACAAACTTGTTTACGATGCTAAGGTCCAAAATTGCCCTCCAGTCCCATGTCTTCTTTGGCACTAAAAAGAACCTTGAATAATACCCGGATCCTATTTGGTCTGGTGGGACTGTTTGGATGACTTTTTGAGCAGCTATTGAATTTCTTGAGCCGCTGCCTCCCTTTGACTTGGTGGAATGTTAGGGATTCACCTTAGCAGCCTTGGAAAAAGATCAAAGGGGATATTGTAACCTCTGGTTATTATCGTCTGCACCCAAGAATCTGTTGTTATGGATTGCCAGGCAAGTTGGTGAAGAGAAAATCACCCTCTGACTACTTCCAGAGGTAAGCAATTGGGCCACTCTTCAGAAGTACTGATGGGGCTATCCAAAGAAAGTCCCTGGATCCCTGATTATGCGGACCTCCTCTGTCTCTAGGGCATCTTCCTGATAAGTTTCCCCCCTCTGCCCCGGGGAGAAAACCCACCACTTGTGTCACAGAAAGGACCCTGGGACCTTTTGTACCACATCTTTCCACTCCTCTGATTCCTAGAATAAGATCTTTGGGGGGGGGGGACATATGCCCACGGCAGACAGGGTCTTGCCGTCCTTCTCACATCTGGCTAATGTGTCTTTTACCTTTGGGACAAAAACAGATGAAGCGTCAACAGGAACATTGACAAAGGAAGACTTAAAAGGGTCTGCAAAGTCACATAAGTGCATTCACGTGTGACGTCTCAAAACAACACCTGCACCCACTGCTTTAGCCGCCCCTTCAACAGTATGAGAAATCAACTGCATAGACGAATTAGAGATGAATTCCAGGGTGGCAACTGTGAGGCAATTTTGTCACATACCTTATCAGAAATGGCTCCTGCTAGATTTCCAGAGAGTTCTGTAATTAGGTCTCTCTGGAGATGGGTAAAATGTGTCAAGCAATTCAAGGACTGAATGGCAAAGGTGATGAAGCATATACCCACTTCCCTAGTCTAGCCATCAAATGAGACTCCTTATTTGGAGGATGGATAGTACAACTCTCCTTGGTGAGTTCTTCCCTAGTGGCCACTGCCATCACCATAGTGTCTACTGCCAAGACTTAGGACCAATTGGGAAATTCCTCTGGTGGGGATAGAATTTTGTCTGGTCTATGGGGGATAGGTTCAGCACTGTCAGGACTCTTCCATGCACGCTGCACGATGAGCTGAATTAGATCATCTGCAGGTGGAGTCACCCAAGAGGTAGAGGGTTAAGCACAAAAAGACTGCAAGAATACAGACTCCTCAGAGAAAGTGTTGGAGGGCTTCTATTCACCCTGCTGTTTCAGGATTTCTAGAATGTCTCCAAAGGAGACATCTTCAGGGGGTGACCATGGGGACCCTTCCCCATCATCGTAGTCTGAATCTTCGGTAAGGGATTCTTCAGGGGAATCCGCGTGCTTCCTCTTGCAAGATCTCTTCCGGGGTACCGCCTCAGCGGGAGCATCTGAAGAGGACTTCGAAGACAAGGTGCCCTGTGGTAGGTTATCTTGAGGCTCTTGTGCTCGGTGTCCCAGTGTAGTGGACTGTGTCAGCTGCAGTCCAGAGGGTGAATATATAGGGTACTCCGACACTGAGGGAACCAGCTGTGTACCTGCTGAAACAAGGACCCTCTCCATCACTTGGAAAGTAGGTCCACCCGAAGAGGGATGGGAGCCCGGGACCAAGAAGAACAACCTTGGAACCAGAGTCACACCCCACTCTGATGAGCCCACCGCCAGGGAAGGAACACCAAGAGGACTTGGTGCCACCAAGACAAACAGAGCTGTAGTAGACGGAGCTGTAGAAAAAAATAGGTGCCATACTAGGAGTCATGGTGCTGACAGCCCAGCCATGATCCCGAGGATGGCTCAGCTCCGAGTGAGTTGTTGGCCAAAGGGGAGGCTCTGGAGCCATGGTGAGGTCTACCAGTGGAACCAAAGAATCTGGAACTGGGACAGGCGTTGATGTCAAGGACTTCGATACCTCCAAGGAGGTCGAAGTAAGAGTATATGTTGGCATCTGTGGAGAAAATCCCTTGGCTCTGGGCAGGAGGGAGGGTTTGGAAGGAGTTGTGATTCCTCTGGCAGCCAGGAGCTGACTCATGAGTCTCAACACATCGAATTCCGAAAGGCTCCTGGAGAAGCGGGTTGATATCCCCAATGGAGGATCAGGTTGCTCTAAGAAGGGGCTGCAATGTTGTCCAAAAAAGGGATTTGCTATGAGGGAATATTGGGTCCAAGGGATTGTTTCACCTTTCGGGACCATGGCCATAAGACCAGTAAGATATATGGGGGGGGGGGGATGACCGGAGCTGGGAGAACTATTTTTGGTGCAGAAAGGGAGATCAGTGCTGTAGCAGAAATTAAAGACATGGATGGTTCAGTGGTCATGTCTGGTACTGTAGTTGGTGCTTGAGGCAATGGCATCAAGAATGGTACCATTAGGTAGTTGAGGTCCTGGAACCGAGGATGGTACCATAGAAGGAGGCTGAGGCCCTGGTGCCAAGGTTGCTGGAGCCAGTTTAGGAACTTTAGCCTTTGGTTCCATAGAGTTTGAGTCAGTACCATGAAGGGAAGAAGGAATGGAATGGCTCCTTTGTTTATGTTCCTTTCTAGGAGGGGGTGAGCCCTCTGATTCAGAAATAGCCACTGAAAAGGGAGTTTTTAGGAGACCTTTAAGGATTAATTCATTTTTCCTCTCCTTTAAAGTGTGGGCACTAAAGCCTTTACATGTCCTGCATGGTGGTTGAACAGACAAATGCGGAACACCCACACAGTAAACACAAGACAGGTGGGTATCCGAATTTGGCATTTTCCTATTACATTGGTCACATTGTTTAACGCCCATTGTTCCCTTTTTATCAGACATGGCAGGACAAGATTCCCCGACAACAGTATAACTGGAAAATAGAAGTTATGTTCTTACCATAACGTTCCATGTTAGTTGTCTTCTTCTCGCCTTCTTCTTGCTGGATGGGAGAGTTGGTTCCACCATATCCCACAATGCTAGGCGGAGTTACCTCAGATCTCGTTGTAAGCTAGGCCCAGCTTATAATAGTAGCAGAATAACTAGAAACAAAATCCACCTCTATAAACACGGAAGAAGTGAAAGGGTGACCTACATCCTGATCTAGGAAATATGCACAGAGCATATACCTAAAGTAAAGAGGTGGCAGAAAGAGAGGTCACAATCAAACTCCTCTAGGTCTGTCCAGGCCAGGGGAAGGAATGGAACGTTATGGTAAGAACATAACTTCTATATGTTAAGTTGTCTATCTCATTCTTGCTGGATGGGACCGCCCCTAGCACCTTGTCCTGGGTGGCCTAACGGAACAGACTCTTGAGAACAGTGGAACCAAAGTTAGCTCTATGCCTAGAAGCTAAATCCAACTTATAATGAGAAATGAAAGTGTGAGGAGTAGCCCAAGTAGCCGCTGCACAAATGGTGTCAATAGGCAGTCTGTCTTGGAAGGCTATAGAAGTAGACAAAGCTCTGGTAGAATGGGCTTTAGGTTTGTTAGGCAGCTTTTGGTGTCTAATTTCATAAACAAGGGAAATCAGCGATGTTAGCCATCTAGATAATGATACCTTTGAAACTGAAAGTCCCTTTCTGCCTTCTGCATAAGAGACAAACAGCTGGTCAGATTTTCTGAATTGTTTGGTTCTATCCAAATAGTACCTTAACTGACGATGAACATCTAGCCAATGCAATTTTTGTTCAGACCTGTTAGAATATTCTGGAAAACACAGGAGGTCAATGCTTTGATTTAGGTTAGACCGAGGCTATCTTAGGTAAAAAGACGGGTTGGTTCAGAAGATACCCTGTCCTTATGGAACAACAGATAAGGAGGTCGACAGCTGAGTGCATGAAGTTCTGAAACTCTTCTAGCTGAAGTAATAGCAACTAGAAAGAGTCTTCCATGATAACAATTTTAAAGAACAGGAGGCTGCAGGTTCGAAAGGGGAAAGAATCAAAGAGCTAAGAACTAAATTTAGGTCCCAAGGAGGAGGAGGATTTCTTATAGGAGGTCTGAGTAGAAAAACTCCTTCAAAAGGCTTTACAAAGCTTGAGGGACATGATAGCAGACTCTGAAATGCCCACATGAAAGTTAGAAATAGCTGCCAATTGAACTTTAAGAGTAGAAGGAGATGAACCTGCATGGAAGAGTTCAGCTAGAAAATCAAGGACCATTTGGATGGAAGCAGTGAAAGGATCTATGTCCTTCCTTGAGCCCAATAGTGAAATGTTTCCACTTACTCAAATAAACCTTCCGAGTGGAAGATTTATGGGAAGCTATCAAAATATCTCGGACAGAGTGAGATATTTGAGGAAGCCTAGCTAAGGTTGGAATTGGAGGAACCAAGCAGTCCGGTTCAGAGAGGTGAAACTGACCCGACTGATGGATCAGATCTGGAACTAGGTCCAGATGCCAAGGTCGCCCAACAGACAATGATGTAGAAAGGGGAACCAAACCTGTCGAGGCCAGTAAGGAGCAATGAGGATCAACGAGGCCTTCTGAGCGATAGCTTTCTGTATCACTTGAGAGATTAGTGGGAAGGGAGGAAAAGCATACAGAAGTCCCCGGGCCAAACTTGGACTACAGCGTCTCTGCTGGGCTGGCCTGGTAAAGGGAATAGGGTGAAATAATCTCTGCACTTGCTGTTTTGGGGAGTAGCAAAAGGCAGCAAGGCTGACCCCACTTGAGAAAAATTTCTCTCACAACAGAGTCTTTCAGAGACCACTCGTGAGGCATGAGGATAGCTCTGCTCAATTTGTCCGCAATTTGATTGGACTTCCGGGATGTGCGTTATCAGAAACCGCTGAGAAGAAATCGCCCATTGCCACAGTCTGAGTGCTTCTCGACACAGGTAGGACCTGGTTCCACCTTGTTTGTTGATATACCACACTACAGACATATTGTCCGTCTGGATTGCTATCGTTCCCAAGGGAAGAGAGTCTTGAAGGGCTTGCAACGCTAAAAACACTGCTCTCATCTCTAGAACATTTATGTGCAAGTGGCATTCGTCTGGTTGCCATGTGCCCTGGACAGTTCTGCCCTGATAATGCCCCCACCCGATCAGGGGCGTCCGTTGTCAGAGTAGCAACCGGAGGAAGGGACAAAGGGTCTTCCCAATAAGAGCTCAGGGGAAGACATCCACCACAGAACATGATTCCTGCATGTCTGCGTCATCATAATGGTGTGCCACATCCCAAGTTCCTGGTATGCCCATTGCGAAGAGCATCCATTGAAGGATTCTCATGTGGAATCTGGCTAATGGAAGCAGAGGCATGGCAGCCATAATCCCCAACACTTTCAGAACTAACCTGGCTTTGATTCTGTTGCTGCTGAAGAGGAGCGAGACCAGTTTGTGTATGACTGTTACTCTCTGATCTGTTAGTCTCGCAGACATGTTGACTGTGTCTAGATTTGCGCCTATGAAGGTAATAGTACGACAAGGCGACAAAACAGACTTTAATTTATTGAAATGCCTAAATTTTGACAAATGCGAAAGGTGTAGTCCCTGGCCATTAGAAGAAGATGCTTGGTGGGAGCTGTGAGGAGCCAGTCGTCCAAATATGGAAACACCTGGAATCCTTGACGCCTCAGGTGAGAAGCTACCACTGCCATGCATTTGGTAAACACCCGGGGGGCAGTGGTGAGACCAAAGGGCAGGGCCCTGAATTGAAAGTGACTGGTTCCCAGCCTGAAGCGGAGGAATCTTCTGGAGCGTCTGTTCATTTTATGTGATAGCACGCATCCTGAAGGTCTATAGAGCACATCCAGTTTCCCTTTCCCAAAAGGGGAAGGATGGACTGCAGCGTGACCATCTGAAATCTTGTTTTCTTGACTGACTTGTTCAAGATACTGAGATCCAAAATTGGTCTCCAGTCCCCTGTTTTCTTTGGAACTAAAAGAACCTGGAGTAGATTCGGATCCTTGCTGGTCTGCTGGAACTGGCTGAATTGTTTGCAAGCAGCTTTGAAATTTCCAAAGCTGCAAGATCCCTTTGAGCGGGTGGAACATCTGGAAGGGATTTTTTGATTGGTTTGGGGAATGGAATAGCCTTCGGAAATGATGGACTGTACCCATTTGTCTTGAGTTAGGGAAAGCCAGGCTTCTGGGTACAGTGACAATCTTCCGACTGCCTCCGAGGTGGGCAGTCGGGCAACACCTCAGGGATGCTGAAAGGGCTTATCAGAGAAGGCTTCTCGATTGCCCTGGTTCTGCGGACCTGCCTCTAGGAGACGCCTACCATTGTTGTTCCCCCTCTGCCTCTGGCGGGAACCGACTCTAAAGGCCAGGCTTAAGTCCCTTGAGATTGTTTATGAACCACATTTTCCCACTTTTCTGGCCTTTGGGGTAAGGCCTAGAAGGAGTAGAAACGGACTCCGACGGCAGAAAGAGTCTTGCCATCCGTCTCGCACCTAGTCAAGGTTTCTTTCACTTGAGGACCAAAGAGATGATCCATCGAACGGGAATTAGTGAAAGACGCTTTAAAGGGGTCCGCAGTTGCATAGCCGCATCCAGGCATGCCTGCGTATGGCTACACCTGTCCCTGCGGCCCTGCTCGCTCCATCAGCCACATAAAGGAGGCGCATGGAGGAGTTAGCTATGGAGTTCAGGGTAGCCAGCTGAGTGTTCATCTTGTCTTGAAAACCCGCAGCTGTAGGATCCTTCAACATGTCACTCGCTTTGATCAAGTCTCTTTGAAGACGTAAAATGGCATAGGTAGTTCAGCGAATTGCAAAGGTCGCTGATGAGAACATCCGCCTGTCCATAGACCTAGATTCCTTGTTAGGTGGATGGACAGGCACTGAAGGATCAGCTAGTTCCTTCTTAGTGGCAGCAGCAACCACCATAGCATCCACAGAAACTCCCTTGGTCAAAAATTGTTTATCCGCTGGTGCCGTGATAAATTTTGAGGGTCTCCTGGGGTGGGGTCCACTGAGTCAGGAGCCATCCATGCCTTTTTGCTACCACCTGCATGAGGGGTCAAGGGGAGACACCCAGGAGGTGGAAGGATTCATCCTCCGAAGGGTTGAGGGCTGGCCAATTTCCCTCTGCTTAAGGATTTCTAGAATGTCTGCAAATGAGACATCTTCAGAAGGGGAACGGGGTCTAAATCCGTGTCAGAGGTGACGGACTCAGGTGAGTCTATGTGTTTCCTCTTACACTTTCTTCCGAGGGGCTCTTCTGCCAATTCAGGAGAGGCCTCGAAGAGGATGAGATCCCACAGGGGATTCCTGAGGAGCTGGCTCTCTGCGGTCTGGGATGAGGGAGTGAGTCGACTTGACCTGAGGCAGGGGCGGATGGAGCCGACTGTGGAGTTGAACCAGGTTCCAACACACTCCGCATGACCTCGCCTGTCAGGCAGAGCCAGAGGTCCCCACCAAAGCTAAAACCTCCCTCGGCACCGACAGTGATGGCTCGAGGCGATGTCGAGCCGAACTCCGGACAAGGGTCCGATGCCACTCACCCCGGAGCCGACGAGGGAAGTCCGGCCGAGATTCTTCTAAGGAAGAAATCGGAGACGCATGGAGCCGAAGACATTTGTATCGGACGCTACCACAGTCTCGCCGAGCTCAACGGAGTCGGAGGAAGAACATAATGAGGGACAGGGTCAGGCATCGACTGATGAGTCGGGCTCTGAAGCATTTGGGCCAGTGCCTCGGACCTGAAGTCGACTCACTACCCTCTGAAGGTCATGGTCCCAAAGCCTCGATGACCTAGAGGAGGAGATCTCAGACAGCAGGGGAGATGCTGGGCAATGAATGGAGCCAAGGGCGGTGACCTGGACCTCTTTCTAGATGTCGGTTCAAGGTCTGGTCGGAACCGGCCCAGCCGAGCCGAGGAACCCACAGAAACTGCAGTTCGAGACTCATCGCTCCAGCCGAGCAGATGTAGACGGAGGTCTCGGCTCAGAAGCTGGAGCCGAGGACCTAGAAGCCTTGGAGGGCTTTCCGGAACAGTAAGGGAACCCTCAGGCTTAAGTAAACCTCTCAAAATAAGTTTGTTTTCTTTCCTGCAGGACCCTGGGGCTGAAGCCGTGGCATACAGCGCAGGAGTCCTGCAGGTAAAGGTCCCAGGCAGTAGACACAAGAAGTGTGACCGTCTGTCAGAGACATTTTCTGACAGCACGAGTAACACTTCTTGAAGCCTGAGACCTTTGAGTCTTTAGACATTATAGAAGGAAGTGTAACCACACACACACAGTCAAACACACTGATTACACCCTATAGAAGTTTAAACTCAAAAAATAAAACACACTATCAAAGTTTTAAATTCTTGAGAAAACACACACACACCACTAGGGGATGGAAAAGGCCCAAAGGCCCGAGGGAAGAACTTATGAGTTCTTGTGGAAAAAGGGGGATAATAGAAGAGAAAAGGGGACAAAATCCACTAAACTAAGGGAAACAACTGTTAAGAATTAAACTAAAGGGGTTTAAGTAAACTAAATTTTACTCTACAATAACTCACCAAGAAGCCGGTAGAAACCAAACACCTCATCACTGTAGCGGCAAACGAGATCTGAGGTAACTCACGCCTAGCATTGTGGGATATAAGGGGAGCCTCGAGCCGGTGGAACCAACTCTCGGTAGAGGAGCCGAATGAGTGGAGCAGTCGGCTCCGAACCCATCCAGCAAGAATGAAGGCGAGATAGACAACTTAACATCAATTATTAACACACACTCACACAATCAGGAAAGAGGTAATAAGTAGTATAATTTTTTTTTTTTTTAACAACAGATAGGAATACCCAATGGATGAAGAGAGAAGGGGAAAGAAGAAAGGGAAAGGGGATACCAGCAATGGCATTGAGCATTACCTGAGAGGTAAGGAAAGGCCTGTACCACTGATGATATGAAGAATACCAAATTTGATAAGAAATAGAAAAAAAGCACTCAAACAGGTATTAAACTCTAAGCGACTATAAATAAAATGTATGAGAAGTTATATTTTTAGCCAGAAAAATTTAAGAAAGTTTTAAGAAGTAAAGAATTCTTAATGACTTAGCTGAGAGCTGGCTTGACACGTCTTGATATCTACGTGGCAAACGAAATCTGAGGTAACAGGGAGAGGGGCACTATGGGTAAGCTTAGCTCGAGAGATTTTTGACTGGAGCGAGCTTGTTGTAAAGGCCAACTCGGTTCCAAGGAAGGAACTGACACCCATCAGTAATGAAAGAATGAATGAATGAAGATTAACAACATCAGATCCTCAGTTTTCTCTCACCAAACACATTGGCACAGTCTGAAAACAGTCTGAGAGAAACAAAGTCTCACACACGGAGATTCAGATACTATACTCTCATTTGAATCTGAATCAAAAATCTGAGGAGAAAAACCTACATCTATCTCATCACACTCCTCTACAGATTCAAAATCTTGAACCTCTTCAATAAAGGAGGAATATCTTTCTTTTACAAGAAACCACCTTATAAGAATGGTCAACAGCCTGTACAAGACCCTGACCAAGACGAATAAATTACACCTATTAGACAAACTGGTTCAGAAGATGAATGTTTAGTTTTTTGTTTCTTTTTGACAGGAAAGTCGGGGTAAAGCAGATTTATTAATGGCAGCAACAGCTTCTCAAGGGGTGGGCACAATATTCTGGCTAAGCAGGGGCACCAACCCTGCCCCATCTTTACAAAAGTGGCTCTAGCTTACCCACTGAGGGCACTCCAACAGCTGCAGAAGATGTAGCTAACCTCCAGTTCATAGTAGCTATATGGACAACAATACAGGGATCTGAGGAAAAGATGAGTGGTCTGAGGAACTAGTTTTGGCCACAGCAGAGTTGCCCACCTGCAGCTGAGGCAAATTACTAACCTGCTGTGGCAGCAAACGCTGCTTAGCTAACTTCTTCATTTTGTTGCTGGAAGAAGGTCTGACCGAGGGACCAGTAGATTGTTCAGTGGTCAGGCCAAAAATGGTGCTTATTTCCTGGGAAAGTTAAGTAGCACAAGTTAGTAAAACTGAAAGTAACTAAAAGTAACCCCCCAAAAAAAAGTAAAAAGCACTTTAATACACCAAAGCACATCTTCTCCAAAGAAAATGAACCTTTAAACACTTTTAAACAATCAAGTAAAAAGTGAGCTCCTGTTTAAAAGTACTTATAAGTCACGAGACAGTCAATAAAAAGATAATTTTCCTACCTTTAAAGTACTTTCTTAAGCAGAAAAGTAACTTAAACAGCAAAAAAGAAACTATGGAGGTACAGCAATCAGTTCTGTAAGTGGACATCTGCTTAAAAGGGATGTCCACTATGTTAGAACTGTGTTGTGTACTGCTTCCCTTATGTAGTGCTAACATCATGGATAACGTTTGTTGGTACTGAGCACAATCTTTTTTTAAAAACAAGGTACACAATGTAAGAAAGTCTGTTTGGGTATTCTTCTGCGAAGACATTACTGTTCTGTCCCATCTTAAAAGAACCATGTCTCCTACATAAAGTGTTACATTTAGCTTGACGAAATCATGAGCTAAACTGCAAATAAGGACTGAGAAAAGTATGGCATCATAGACTTGTCCTTGTGCCTGCCAAGTCTCAGAGCATTTAGCTCACAATAAATATCTCTAGAACCAACCATAAAAGGTGTGTCCACTAAGAGAGTCCTTGAACCATGTGAGTGGTCTCTCCCAAGTCCTGAAATCTGCAGTCTGAGCCAAAAAAAAAAAAATGAAACGGTTGACTGACATGAAGCTGGTACCTATCAATAGCCCCTTCTTCATATTAGCACACATACAGTTATTAGTGCTACAATTTACCATTATGGTATTACATCCATTTCAAATACCATGTTAAGCTTAGTAAAACACCCATATTCATATAATGAAGAACTAGAGAATACACTGGCTTTCCATACACTTTAGTCAGTCATTAAAAGAGAAGGGAATGGATACCTTATGAAGTGGAAAAATTACATATGTAAGTGATGATTCAGTGAATCCTGTAGTAAGTGATAGGCTGAAAATACATGTTAGGTTGCCATTTTCAGGAAGGCTGGGAAATTACCATTTTTGGACTGACCCTCTGAACTGAATTCTGTTAAGAAGATTTGTGTTTAAGAGAGAGCTTTAAAAATTACTTTAGTTGTGGAGAAAAATAATATGCATTAGATACACGTCTCTCAAGGGCTGCTAAAAGTCTCAGCAGTTGAAGTGGTAATGTGAGAAGGGTTAAAAGAGCACATGATGAAAGAAATAACACAGATATGCCCGATGTTCTCTACTTTACCAATCCTACACCCTCTTCCTGTTGCAGAAAAAAAAATCTCCAAAACAGGTTCTTGAGTGTGCTTCCATGTTGTTCAGATGTCAACACTGTCCATCAATTAAGCCTACATTTGATGGGAATATTTTATCCTAAATTTTCATAAGAATGTTAGCAATGCTTTTCAAGGGAAACCCCCACATTATTTTGACTTAAAACTACATTTCACACCAATATATACATTTCTTTTTTTTTAATCCTCTGCTGCTTGCCAACCCTCAGCCCTGCTGCAGTCAATCAGCATATTTATTCCCTATGGAACAAGAGCTGATCATGGGAACCAATTATAAAGGCAGCCATTATTTTTATCTTAGTTTAACCCCTAAGCCCTCTCCCTGACAATTGAAGACCTGCAATGCTTTCCCCTGTGGGTGTGCATAATCTTATGCATAGCTTGTGGAAGCTGCCACAAGAATATGTCTTGACACAGCCAAGCACATATCTCAACCCATCTGCTACACATCATACAGTTTTCTCTCCAGTGGGTGCCACTCGTGCACTGAGCTGGATCATTACCCTCCCAAAGATGAGTAAACTAGCATCTACCATTCACTCTCACCTTCCTCAATCTGATTTCTACAATGCCCAAACTGCCAACTCATCTCAGGTCATGTGGGCCGTGTTCAGGTCTGCTTCTCTTTGTGCCACAGAGCTGGGTTGTCAGTAGCACATTTTTTTTCAGTAGAGAGATTGGGCTTTCCTTGATATAAACTGGTTTAAACTTGTATTTCCTGAAAGATCAACAGGAGGAGACAAAACATTGGCTACTGATAGGGGTAGGGAACGTCATACTACTGATACATCTACAAAGTCAATTAGTTAAGACAAAATCCAGAAGGAAGCAGCTACCAGTGAGCTTATTAGACCTTGTAGGTTGTCTCATAGTCTGGGTAGAGTTGAATAAAATGTTGGTCTTTGTGAAGAGGCTGAATATGTCCCAACCACTTTACATGAAGCCTCTCTCACAAAAAGGTTTTCTTACTCCAGCAAACAGTGGGACTAATGTGGTCAACAAAGGATGGATAAATTGGTGAAAGATAAATAAATCTTGATAAAAAAAGATAGCTGTATGTATGCTGTCCCTACAGTGAGATTAGTATGGCCCCTTACTAAAATCTATGAAATGTACTAATTTGATCCATTATCAATGTGAGCAATTTCCTTATGAAGTAAAGCCTAAAGGTTCTGTTCAACAATTAAAAGAACTCGCCACCTATCTTTGAGTCTGTCTTACTGTCTATAAATATGCATAATCAAGCAATGCCTCTGATTCCCAGTATATCTAATTTTCTTGAATAAGCGCATTTTATTTTATTTTTATTTGCAAGGAATATTTGCTAATTTAGGAAGAAAGCTGATCCATGTGGAGCACTTTCAGACTCATGTTGCCAGTAAGTCCCCTGTGATGTTGATACTCAAATTAGAAAACAGATTTTCTGATTTTTAGTTAGGCCATGTGTGCCAGTACCTACTGTTGATCCTGATCCATCAATGTAATTTTCAGATACATAGAACAACTTTTAATTGTTACAGAAGGACCTGGATTGGTTTTAAAATCCTCAGACCTAGTTAGCTTCAGAAACAAGAAGAGCACATTTTGCTATACTTTCTTATTTTTTTCCTGGGAGTGTACTAACTTCTTCTTTCAACTTTTCCCGATTAGGGGTCGCCACAGCGGATCACCTGTCTGCTCATGATTGGCAGTGGAGTTTTACAGTGTTGAGTTGCCAGCTCGGCACCCAACCTTCCATAGAAGGCACACACGCACGCACAGATGCCTAGGGCCAATTTAAAGTGTCCAATCCACCTACAGCATGTCTTTGGGATGTGGGAGGAAACCAGAGCACCCAGAGGAAACCCACCTGACCACAAGGAGGACATGCTGACTTCGCACAGAAGGCACCTCAGCCGAGGATCGAACCGGAGAACCTCTTGCTAACTGCTGCACCACCGCAGCCGCCCTGGGAGTGTACTAACACAAAGCACATTTAAAATTAAAGTTATGTACTTAACATAATCCCAGATCCATATTGTTCTCTTCTGTCCTCCTCAAGCAATGGGTCTATTACAGCCATATGGTATTGGCATCAGCATCTCTCAGAATTTAGATCCAAGTCTTGGGCTTCTCCCCCTACCCATAAATCCACTCCACCAACTGAATACCTTAGAATGAGTTTGCCTGCCTAATACAGAAATACAATTGGTACTCAAAATGTAGATATATACCTGGAATAGAAACCATGGTTGTAACATGAAAAGGATCTGGATAGGTGCAGTGTGGTCAAGTTGGAGCCCAAGAAAAGAATGGTAATCTGGCAGGGGAGAATGGAGGGAGGGAAAGTTGAGGAAGATGGAAGAGGGCAACATGGATCTAGCCTTATGGTAAGTACAAAACTTTCGTATCCGATATTGTCTCTTGTCACCATCCTCAACTAATGGGACAGAGTCCATAGCTACTACAGACATTTGGAGGTTTCATGGAAGGATATTCTGGAGGATGGTGGAAGCAGAAGAAGCCCTAGACCCAGAATGCAAGTCAAGCTCATAGGGGGCATAACTGTATGCACACTGGACCAAGAAGCTGCTGCAAAGATGTCATCAATAGGCTCAATTGAAAAATAGGCAGAAAAAGTGGCCTGAACGAATGACCTTTGCGATTATACGGCAATGTTAGACCTTCTTTCTTATACACCTATGAAATGTATTCAGACAGCCATCTGGATACAGTCACTTTAGAAACTCCTTTTTCCTGTCTGAGTGAAGGAAATGAAAATAAAGAGATGATCCATCTTCTCTATAGTTTTGGTTTGATGTCGGCAGAATCTCAGTTGTTGATGAACATCCACTAAATGTAAAATGTGCTTCCTTTATTGGAAAGATTAATAGTTTGATTCAAGGTAAATTCTGAAGCTATGTTGGAAACAAAGGTACGGTTAGTTTGAAGTAATACCCTATCTTTATGAAAGATCAAGTAAGGTGGTTTGCAGAAAAGAGCTTAGAGCACTGAAATTCTTCAAGAAGAGGTGATAGCCACTAGAAAAATAAATTCCAAGATACTTTAACTCTATGGTCACAGCTGTTTCAAACAGGGGGTTTGTCAAGGCCTGAAGAAAAATGGTAATGTCTCACAGAATAATAGGATTCCTTAGAGGAGTGAACAAGAAAGGTATCCTTAGAAAATCTGTGGACAACTTCAAAGAAGCAATGGCAGTCTGTTCCTCTCCTACATGGATATTTCAGATGGCAGCAGTTTGAACTTTAATGGTGAAGTAGCTAGCTCCACCATGAAACAGTCCAACTACAATGTAAAACAGCAAGGAGAGAGGCTGAAAAAGAGTCTAGATCCCTTCTAGATGCCTATACAGAAAATCTATTCCATTTGCTTTTATAAAATTTCCTAGTGGGGGGTTTCTGAGAAGATGTCAGGATATGTACAACCTGGGATGAAAGCCTAGACTGTCTGGCCATCACTGGAGCTGGAGAAACCATGAGGTTAACCTTCAGGTCTGTTATGTCTGGATGAGGTGTACAGGACAGGTCCAGAATGGGATCCAGCATCTAAGGAGGGCATCACAGGTGAGGCCAGAGATAGGGAAAACAGAGTGTTGAGAACGAAAGGGAAAAATAAGGATTAGGTTTGCCATGTTCCTCATTGCTTTCCCCAAAATATTTGGAATGAGGGGAATGGATGGATAAGTGTATGGGAGGCCCAGGGGCCAAGTGTGGACCAGAGTGTCCCTCGGTGTCTCTCCCTCCTGGGGATCAGGGCACAGTAGCTGCTGCACTTGCAGCTGGAGGGGGTCACAAACAGGTTGCAGCATGACTGGCCCCAGTGGCTGAAAATTTGATTTGTCACTGTCTGACTGAGAGACCTCTTATTGGATAAAAATGGCCTTCAAAGGATAACTTACAAACACTGATACATCAAATTTATACAAATTTCTTAATTGACTAATTGCCCAAAGAATTAACCCTTAAAAGGGCCACCATGATCAAAAAAAGAAGTTGCCTTACCATAACGTTCCATCTGTGTTGTTGATCTTCTTTCATTCATTACTGATGGGTTATCAGTTCCATCCTCGGAACCAAGCTGGCCAATATCAAGCTCACATCAGCCAAAAACACTAGAGCCAAGGTTCTACCCAGAATGCTCTGCTCCCCATTACCTCAGATCAAGTTTGCAAGTTGATATATAAAAGTAGAGGCTACCGCTGGTCAAAACAGACCTACAAGAAAAGAGTACATGAGATCAACCAAAACCCTCCGGAAGGGGGGCAGAGGGTGGGAAGTAATGAATGAACAAAGATCAACAACACAGATGGAACGTTATGGTAGGAGATAACTTCTTTATCTGATGTTGTTAATCTTCGTTCATTCCTTACTGATGGGACAGAGTCCCCAGCTACCTGTATTCTTGGGTGGCCCTCATGGAAGAACATTCCTGAGCACCATGGAGCCAAAGAGAACTCTAACTCTGGAGGCCAAGTCCAATTTGTAATGAAGAATAAAGGTATGAGGTTTGGCCCAAGTTGCAGCTGAGCAAATATCATTGAGGGAAGCCGTAGCATGGAAAGCTGCTGAAGTTGCCATAGATCTTGTAAAATGTGCTTTAACTCTATGAGGCAAGGTGAGATTGTTTTTGTTGTAGATAAAGGTGATACAATTTCTCAGCCATGAAGCCAGTGTAACTTTTGATACAGGATGACCCCGTCTAGGTCCAAAAAAAAAGCCAGAAACGGTCTGATTTACGAGTAGATTTTGTTCTGTCCAGATAAAATCGTATTTGCCTATGAACATCCAAGGAGTACAGGCAATACTCTCCCTTGTTAGAATGGTTAGGAAAGAACACTGGGAGATCAGGAGACTGGTTGATAGATCTCTCTGACACCACTTTTGGTTCTCAGTGATACCCTATCCTTATGGAAGATAAGATAGGGAGGTTTGATGCATAAGGCCTGAAGTTCTGACAATCGCCTGGCCGATGTGATTGCAATCAGAAACAAAGTTTTCCAAGAGAGATATCTTATATTGCAAGAAGATGCAGGTTCAAAGGGTGGAGCTATTAATGCTTGCAGAACCAAAGCCAAATCCCAAGGTTGTACGGGTTCTCTAAAGGGAGGTTTTAGGTGGATAACTCCTTTCAAGAAAGTCTTACAGAGTCTGTGTGACATAAGTGAAGAATCATGAAAACTAAAAAAAAATTTTGAGATGGCAGCTAAATGTACACGGATAGTAGAGGCAGACATCTCAGAGTGGAAAAGATGTGATAAGTAATCCAATACCACCGAGACCTGGGCCGACAAGGGGTCTATTTGCTTAGCTGCTGCCCATAGAGAGAACTTCTTTCATTTGTTAAGATAGATTAGTCTGGTGGACGATTTATGAGATGCAATAAGAATATTGCACACAGGGGATGAAAGGTTTTCATGCCTGGCAATCATAGGAAGTGGAGAAACCAAGCTGTCAGTTTGAGGGTTGTTAGACTGGGTTGAATCAGACCTTGCAGATGGGAAATCAATGTTGGGGATGGATTGAGGATCCACGGTTGATCTAGCAGGTGAGGCCAGAGAAAGGGAAACCAGACTTGTTGAGGCCAATATGGAGCAATGAGGATCACTTTGCTCTTCAACTGACGTGCTTTCTTTAGAAACTGGGATATGAGAGGGAAAGGAGGATAGGCATAAAGAAGACCCAAGGGCCAAGTGTGGACTAGAGCATCCCTTGGTGACTGTCCCCGAGGGGGGATCAGGGCAAAGTAGTTGCTGCACTTGTAGTTGGTTGGGGAGGCAAATAGGTCACAGCAAGGCTGGCCCCAGCAGTTGAAGATTTTTGCCACTATCAGAGGATTGAGGGACCACTCGTGAGTCTGTAGGATGCACCTGCTCAATTTGTCTGCTATCACTTTGGAGCTCCCGGGAATGTGAGTTGCAATCAGAAAGTGGTTGTGAGCTATCGCCCATTGCCATATTCTCAAGGCCACTCAGCAAAACAGGTAAGATCTGATGCCCCCTTGTTTGTTGATGTACCAGACCACTGACATGTTTGTCTGACTGGATCGCAATAGTCCCTGATGGAAGGATGGAGTGAAATGCTTGCAACGCTAGAAGCACCGCCCTCAGTTCCAGGACACTGATATGCAAAAGGGCCTCTGTCTCCGACCAGATGCCATGGACCGAGTTTCCTTGACATAGCCACCCCACCCCATCAGGGAGGTGTCCGTGGTCACTGTGGCTATCGGTTGATGGGGGTTGAAAGGTCGAGACCATTGTTGGTTATTTTGAGACGTCCACCAGAGTAAATCTTGCTTGCATCTCTGAGTTACATTTATTTGAAAAGACAAAGGATATTGTAGAGGGTACCACTGAGTGAGAAGTAGCCATTGAAGAAGTCTCATGTGGAATCTGGCTAGAGGAACAATGGTAATCGAATCGAATCATACCCCTATAAATTCCAAAGACTGAGTTGGGGTTGTGTTCGATTTCTCCCAGTTTATAGTGATTCCCAGGCTTCGAGCTGTTAAGAGTATACTGCAGGGCTTTTTCCAGTAGACGCTTGGTGGGTGCGGTAAGGAGCTAGTCATCTAAATATGGAAATGCTTGGAATCCTTGAAGTCGCAAGTGAGCAATAACCACTGCCATGCATTTTGTGAACACTCTGGGGGCTGTAGAGAGACCGAAGGGCAGGGCTCGAAACTGATAGTGACTGGCTCCTATACGGAAGCAGAGGTATCTACTTGAGCATCTGTCCATTTTTATGAGGTAATACACATCTTTAAGATCTACAAAGCACATCCAATCGTCTTCTTCCAGAAGAGGAAGGATAGACTGAAACATGACCATCCGGAATTTCTTTGTTTTTACAAATATGTTTAGTGTACTGAGATCCAGAATTGGTCTTGAGTCCCCTGTCTTTTTTGGCACTAAAAAGAACCTTGAGTAAAATCCGGATCCTATCTAGTCTGGGGGGACTGTCTGGATGACTCTTTTTTGTAGCAGCTTCTTGATTTTGTGTGCTGCTGCTTCCCTTTGACTGGGTGGAACATCGGGTAACACTCTTGATGAGACTGGGCAAAGATGGAACAGGATGTGATAGCCTCTGGATATAATCCGTTGTACCCAAGAGTCGGTTGTTATGTTTTGCCAGGCAGGAGGGTACAAGGAGAAATGACCCCCAACTGCTTCCAGAGGTGAGCAGTTGGGCAACGCTTCAGGAGCACTGATAGGGTTGGCCAGAGAAAGAATCTCTGGAACCCCAGATTCGCAGACCTCCTCTGCCCCGAAAGGGACGTCTTCCATTGGAGTTTCCCCCTCTTCCTCTAGGGGAAAACTCAGCATGTGCATCCCAGAAAGAACCCTGTGATTTCTTATGCCAGATCTTTCCACTCCTCTGATTTCTGGAATAGAATCGCTGAGCAGTGGAGTATCTGACACCAACGGCAGACAAGGTCTTGCTATCTTGTTTGCACCATGCCAGCGTATCCTTGACTTTAGGGCCAAACAAAGATGTGACCTCTATAGGAGCATTCATGAAGGAAGCCATAAAGGAGTCCGCAAAGTCACAAAGGAGCATCTAAGCATGTTGTCTGGCGACTATACCTGTGCCTGCCGCTCTAGCTAATCCTTCCTTTGCGTGAGAAATAAGACGCATGAAAGAGTTGGAAATGGACTATAGGTTGGCTATCTGAGAAGCCACATTATCACAGACTTTGTCAGAAACAGCTCCTGCCAAGGTTTCTGAGAGCTGGTTGATAAGATCTCGCTGAAGCTTGGAAAAATGTGCCAAATAATTCAAAGACCTTACGGCGAAGGTCGATGAGGCAAACACATGCTTTCCTAATCTGTAAATCGCCCGGGACTCCTTGTTGGGCAGATGGAGAGTTTGTCTCTCTTCTGCCAAATCCTTCTTAGTAGCAGCTGCCACCACCATAGCATCTACTGGAAGACCACGTGACCAGTGGGGGTGCTCAGTGGGGGGATAATATTTTATCTGGCCTCTTAGGTATGGCTTCCATGGTATCAGGAGCCTTCCATGCGTGCTGCATGATGAGATGGATGAGCTCATCGGAAAGCGGGGTTACCCAGGAGGTAGGGGGCTGGGCACGAAAAGCCTGCAGGAATACAGATTCCTTTGAGGAAGGATTAGTGGGCTTCCAGTCACCCCTCTGTCTAAGGATCTCGAGGATGTCACCAAAATACACCTCATCAGAGGGTGACCGTGGGGACCCTTCCCAGTCATCAAAATCCGTATCTTCAGCCAATGACTCCTCAGTGGAATCCATGTGCTTCTGCTTACACAATGCTTTGCTAGGTGCTTCCTCAGTGGGTAGTTCTAGGGAAGACTGCAAAGAGGGGGTCTCCTGGGGAGGAGAGACCTGAGGCTCTTGTGCCCAGTGTCCGGGAGTTGATGCAGTTGCAGAGGGGGGGAGAGGACTCCAACAAATGAGCTTTGCCAGCAAAGGCAAGCGCCCTCTCCATAGCCTGAAAGGCTGGCCCGCCCAAGGAGGGATGGGTGCCCAGACCGAGCATGACAACCTTGGAACCAGGGTCACACCCCGGCCCAATGAGCCCACCCCCAGACCAGGAGTCTCAAGAGGACCATGAACCATAAGAGAGAGAGAGCATCCCTGGAAGGTGCCATAGAAAGAATTGACGTGGAGCTAGGAATGCCCACCCCAACGGCACAGCCACTGGCCTGAGAAGAGCCCGATGCCTAGTGCACCGAAGGCCACAAGGACGACTCTGGTTCAAAAGTGAGATCCACTATTGGAGTCGGAGGGAGGGAAGCTGCTGTCGGAGTAATAGGCTTTGAGACTTCAGTGGAACTCGAAGGAGGATTATACGTTGGGGTTTGAGGCAAAATACTTTCACCTGAATGAGGGAACGTGGACTTCAACGGTTGAGAAAGACCTCTGGCCACAAGCAACTGGTCAGCAAGCTGCAACACATCCTGCTCAGAAAGACTCTTGGCTGACCTCATGGAGAAGGCTGATAGTGATTTTGGCCTTTCTAGGAAAGGACTATACTGACTGCTTGCAAAAGGATCCAATGAAGGGGAATATTTGGTCCTTGCTAATTCAACAGGTGCAGAGCTCAGAGCCGAGGGAGTCTGCACCGAAGAAATGGTCTGCGCCAAAGATATCAGTGCCGTAGTAGTTGAAGGTGTCTGCACCATAAAGGCAAAGGTCTGCCTTGAAGGTTACAGTGCCGTAGTGGAAAATATCTACACTGGCAATAAGGACAGTGCCGAGAAGGACTGCAACGCAGTAGATGTCGGTGCTGAAAAAGTCTGTGCCGTGGAGTACAGAAGAGTCAAACTTGGAGCCGAGGGTGACTGTACAAATGGTGCAAAGGGGACTGAACCTGTATCGATGGTGTCGTTAGGGGTTGCGACAGAACTGTCGGAACTGTAGTTGTTTGGACCGGGAACTCCAGTGGTGATAGCGATAAAGGTGACATGGCTGTAGTCAGGATCATTTGGAGCGGTGCCGAGCCTGGAGCCAACAGGTTCACAGGTGGCAGCACCGGAATATTAATCAATTTCACCTTCTTGTAAGTCAACTCCCTACGATCTCCAGAGGGAGAAGAAGGGAGCGACTTTGATGAAAAAGAGGAAAAATGCCTCTTGTGGGGTTTAACAGGAGGGGGTGAGCCCTCTGACCCAGAAATAGCCTCAGAAAAAGGAGACTTGAGGAGACCTTTCAAAATTAACTTATTATTCCTCTCATTGAGAGTCCTGGTAGACAAGTTTTTACAAATCCCACAAAGAGGATCTACAGTCAAGTGGGAGACAATATGACAGAGACACATAAGTGATGGCCATTAGAAAACGGTAACTTATGGCTACAATCCTTGCACTGCTTGAAACCAACAGAACTTTTCTTATCCGACATAGCTGGTGTGGAGAAGAAGCACAGTAGCAAAAGGAAGAATAACGGCTACCCAAGAAAAGGAAGGATTACCAGTGATGGTAATGGCGAATTACCACAAGGTAAGAAAAGAGGGTAATAAAGGGAAAAGCCTAAAGGGATAGAGTCTAAAGTGTGCAATAGGGTAGGAAAATATTAGAATAAACTTTTGAGAAAAAATTTAGTGTAATGATATATAAACTGTCTAAAAATTGGACACTTAGCTGAGAGAATGGCTTGACACGGCTGTTCAGCAATGCAGCAAACGAGATCTGAGGTAACAGGGAGTAGAGCATTCTGGGTAGGACCTTGGCTTGAGAGTTTTTGGCTGACTTGAGCTTGATATTGGCTGGCTTGGTTCCGAGGACGGAACCGATAACCCATCAGTAAGGAATGAATGAAGATTAACAACATCAGATTAATAAATACACATTATATAATCATACATTAAGATTAATTTCCAAATTTAAACCCACCGGTACTAAAGTTTTATAATTCAAGATTAATCTACTCTACAGTCTTAATAGTTTTTGATGAAAATTGCCTCCATTGGTCATATAAGGTCTAGCAAGCACACTAAAAAACAAACTATCATCTTTATCATGATGTATTTTATGAAAATGGTCTGCTATAGGACTATCAAGGTGCCTGTTGCGAATGTCACCCAGATGTTCTAAAATGCGGACCTTAATTATATGTTTTGTCTGCCCAATGTACACCTTAATTATATGTTTTGTCTGCCCAGTGTAGCATTTGCCAGGGAAAAAGTCACACCCCACTATATACACAACTCCACAGGACCTGCAATCAAAACTATCATTAATCACAAACTTTCTTCCATTAATACAAGAACCAGAAATATACCTCACCCTCGAGCAAACCTTACATTTAACACATTTGAACATCCCAAACACAGAATTAGAAGGCTCCTTCTTTTTCCAGTTTAATAATTCCTTTAAATTACTAAATCTACCTAAAGAGAATGTAACTTTTTTGGAGAATAGTGGTCCAAGTTCTGCATCAAAACATACAATACGGCACAGGCTATCAACCACATTTTTTAAAATGGAAGAAAAGGGTGAATATTTAGTTACAAAAAAAACAAATGTTCCCCTTCATCAACTTGATCATTATTAACAGCCCCATAACATTCAAAACCCTGCAGATTTCTATCCCCACCAACTTCCCCAATCACTTTTTTTTCTTGCCTTCTCAATGGTAGTCAAAGAATAGCCCCTATCTATAAGCCTTTCCTTTACTCGAAGAAATTCTTCATAAAGTAAATCACAATCAGAGGTATGTTCAAAAACCCTCTTGAATTCACCAAAAGGGAGAGAATCTAGCAAATGCTGAGGGTAAGCACTACTGGCATGTAAAAAATTATTAACCACATATAGCTCAATATCCAAAAACTGAATGACTTGCCTATTGGTAACTCCACTAAAGTTGGATTTTTTTGTGAAATCAGTAATGGTATATCAGCATTACATAGATGATTTATTTTTTATAAGTTGAGGTGAGGAAGCAGAGTTTAATGACTTTGTTAAGGCTCTTAATGACAATCCTTTTGGTTTAAATTTTAGTGGAGTTACCAATAGGCAAATCATTCAGTTTTTGGATATTGAGCTATATGTGGACAATGACTGTAAGGTGAAATATAGACCATTCAGAAAAACTACTTCAGTTAATATTTTTTTTACATGCCAGTAGTGCTCACCCTCAGCATTTGCTAAATTCTCTCCCTTTTGGTGAATTCAAGATGGTTTTGAACATACCTCTGACTGTGATTTACTTTATGAATAATTATTAAAATGGAAAAAGAAGCCTTATAATTCTGTCTTAGGGCTGTTCAAATGTGGTAAATGTAAGGTTTGCTCAAGGGTGAGGTATATTTCTGGTTCTTGTATTAATGAAAGGAAGTTTGTGATTAATGATAGTTTTTATTGCAGGTCCTGTGGGGTTGTCTATATAGTGGGGTGTGACTGTTTCCTTTGCAAATGGTACATTGGGCAGACAAAACGTATGATTAAGGTCCGCATTTTAGAACATCTGGGTGACATTCACAACAGGCACCTTGACAGTCCTATAGCAGACCATTTTCATAAAATACATAATGGTAAAGATGATAGTTTGTTTTTTAGTCTGTTTGCTAGACCTTATATGACCAATGGAGGCAATTTTCATCAAAAACTATTAAGACTGGAGAATAGATTAATTTTGAATTATAAAACTTTAGTACCAGTGGGTTTAAATTTGGAAATCAATCTTAATGTATGATTATGTAATGTGTATTTATTATTTTGATCAGGGTGGCCCTTTTAAGGGTTAATTCTTTGGGCAATTAGTCAATTAAGAAATTTGTATAAATTTGGTGTCTCAGTGTTTGTAAGTTATCTTTTGAAGACTTTTTAGCCGAGGTACCAGAATGCTATTAAATTTACACACTTGCAGTTTGCTGTTTTGTTGTGTTTTCTTGGTGATTTTTACATAATTTTTCAGTATGGGTAAAAAATGGACCTGCTCAGCTTGTCTGCTAAAACAATGGATTTCCACTGAATGTGCATTGCTACTACAAAGAGATGGGAACATCACCCATTTCCAAACACTCATGGCCTCTTGACACAAAGGTATGTGTCCCCCCCGCTTGTTAATGTACCAAACCACCTACATAATGTCTGCCTAGATCGAGATCACATCCCTGGGAGGGAGTACTCAAAAGCCTGCAACATCAGCAGGGCTGCTCTCATCTCCAGAACACCAATATGAAGACTGGCCTTTGAGGAGCACCATGAGCCTAGGACTGTCTTTCCCATGAAAATGTCTCCCCAAACTAAAAGGGGATGCATCCACAGTCACTGTGGTCTAAAGGGGAATCAGAATAAAAGTGTGACATTTGGAAACAATGGGGGGAGTCCAAGCATCACTGAACATGTCTGCATATGCTGGTGAGGCAGATGGGAAAGTACATCGGTTAATATTACAATGACCACTGAACTGCAACAGTCCACTTCAAACCATTGTGTAAAATCTGGCCTGAGGAACTTGGGTGATAAGAGGTTGCCATCAATCTCAATATATACCTGGACAGGGGCTTCTTTTTTTTTTTAAGAAATGTTTTTATTAATTTAACATATTTACAATATATACACAATAGGAAGAAATTCAACATCGCATATTATTATACAATGATAGGAATACACTGATTCACCACGGTAATTTTATACAATTAGCACATCAAGAGTCTTGGTATTTCAATAGCATTTCAAGGTTATCATTAAAAGTCTTACTATGATTAATGGATCTTATTCTGATAAGTTCTTTTTCAGTTTTACATAGTATTGTCGTTAAATGTAAAAATACTTTGAATGCATGAACTGAGCTCAATTTCCAGTTTTTGGAAATAAATTTTCTAGCAACTGCAAGACATCCCAAAACATTTTTTGCTCTTTGGCTTTTACACATACAGGAAGTGGAACATTCATGAGCATTACTGATTTAAAGAACAATTGTCAGACCATAACCCCTTAAAGACATACTTATCTCTTCCCAATATACATTTAATTTTTCACAATCCAAAAACATGTGCATCCAATCAGTTTTTACATCTTTACTACATCTCCAACAAACTGAAGTCATTTTACAAATTCAGAGATTTTATAGAGTAAAAAACATTTTGTGTATATATTTCATCATAAAAACTTTCCAGTATGAACTTGAAGAAGTTTAAGTAAAAAGAAGTTATGTACTCACCATAACGTTCCATCTGAGTAGTTATACTTCATTTTTCTGCAACCTGTGGGTATACGGATCCGTATCGGATCCGAGCCGGCAACTTTTTTCTAGCATCTGCTCCAAGCTCCGAGCTCCTCCCCTTACCCATAATACCCTACCATCTCCTATCTTCCCTCAGATCGAGTTTGCTGCAACTAAAAATATATATGCAACTCAACCCAATAAACCAACCCTGAAAACAGGATATGGTCTGGGGGATGGAATGTTGCAGAAAAATGAAGTATAAGTACTCAGATGGAACGTTATGGTGAGTACATAACTTCTTTATCTGAAGTAGTTAACTTCATTTTATCTGCAACCTGTGGGATAGAGTCCCCAGCTACTCCGATCCTGTGAGGCCCTTATGGAAGGATATTCCTGAGCACCGCAGAGCCAAAGGATGCTCTACCCCTCAAAATCAGATCCAATTTGTAATGGGAAATGAGGGTATGTGAATTGGCCCATGTCGCTGCTGCACAAATATCGTCCAAAGGCACCCTAGACCAAAAAGCAGCAGAAGTTGCCATGGACCTGGTAGAGTGAACCTTAACTATACCAGGAGGAGATAAACCTTTTGCTTTGTAGGCATGTGAAATGCAAAGAGTGATCCATCTGGCTAAAGAAACTTTAGAAATAGCTTTTCCCATAAAAGCTTTGGAAAAGGAAACAGACAATTTGTCAGTCTTGCAGAAAGACTTCATCCTATGAAGATAAAAACAAAGTTGTCTATGAACATCTAACAAACGGAGTTTGTATTCACCTTTATTTTGGAAGTTGGGAAAGAAAACGGGCAGATTAATGGACTGGTTTATGTTTGCTTCAGATGCCACTTTAGGTAAAAAGGAAGGGTTAGTAGGGAGGGAGACCCTATCCTTATGGAAGACCAAATACAGAGGCACGGCAGACATAGCTCGAAGCTCAGAAACTCTCCTAGCTGATGTGATGGCGACTAGGAAAGCTGTTTTCCAGGACAAAAATTTCAAGTCCACCGAAGCTGCAGGTTCGAAAGGAGGAGCCACCAATGCCTGTAAAACAAAAGTAAGGTCCCAAGGAGGTACAGAATCCTTGACAGGGGGCCGTAACAGAAAGGTACCTTTAAGAAAAGCCTTACACAGCCTAGAGGAGGCTAAGGCCATGTTGTCTTCACCAACGTGAAAAATGGAAATGGCTGCCAATTGTACTTTTACTGTGGAGGAACTAGCTCCTTGCTGAAAGATACCAGACAGGAATCCAACACAGCTGGAACAAGGGCTGTAAAGGGATCTATTTTTTTCTGTGAGGCCCAAATGGAAAAACACTTCCATTTACTGCAATAAAGTTTCCTAGTGGAGTCTTTAAGAGAGGCCACCAGTATGGATTTTACCTGGGATGAAAGACCGGGAGTCCTGGCAATTAACGGAACTGGAGCAAATAAGCTGTTAGCTTGAGGCTGCCCAGATCGGACGGACGTGTCCCCGACGGATGGGAAATTGGATTCGGGCAGGGATCCAGAACCCATGGGGGAGCTAAGAGATGAGACCAAAGGAATGGGAACCAAACCTGATGAGGCCAGAATGGGACAATGAGGATCACTTTGCACCGTAGTCAGCAAACTTTCTGAAGAAACTTAGGAATGAGTGGTAAAGGTGGATAAGCATACAGAAGCCCGGGGGGCCAAGCATGGACTGGAGCGTCTCTGGGGACTTCCCCTGGTGAGGGAATCAGAGTGAAGAACTCGCTGCACTTCGTGTTGGAAGGAGATGTGAAGAGATCGCAGCAAGGCTGACCCCATGGAAGGAAAATCTCCTCCACTACTGACTGTTTCAGAGACCACTTGTAAGGCATCAGAATGGCCCGACTCAATCTGTTCGCTAAAATGCTGGAGCACCCCGGGATGTGCGTTGCAATCAGAAACCGACTGGTGGAAATCACCCATTCCCACACTCTCATGGTCTCGCAACATAGAGGCTAGAATCTGGTTCCCCCCTGCTTGTTGATATACCAGACAACCGACATGTTGTCTAACTGAATTACAATCAATCTGAGAGGGAGGACTGTGTGAAAGGCTTCCAAAGCTAAAAGCACTGCCCTCATCTCTAGAACATTTTTGTGCAAATTGGTCTCTGCCTGGGACCACGTGTCTTGGACTGTCCTTCCTGAACAGTGTCCCCCCCCCCCCCCGAGTTGGGAGGCATCCGTGGTCACTGTGGTTTGGACTGGAGGTGACGCAAAGGGGCGTCCTTTTGATATCTCCAGTGAAGTTAACCACCAAAGAAGAGATGTCCTGCAGACGTGACTAATCTTGATCGGCAATTCCATGGGCAGGTCTAGCCAAGACCATTGAACAGCCAGAGTCCATTGAAGAACTCGCATGTGAAGGCGTGTATACCGGAGAATAGATATGGCGGCAGCCATGGAGCCCAGAGCCCGGAGAACCTCGCTCACCTTTGAAGACTTGGAGTTCACTATCTGAGCTATGTGGCACCTGAAATGTAGAATCCTGTCTGGAGTTAAGAATACCTTCATCTTCAAAGTGTCTAACCGTGCCCCAATGAAGTCTAGAACTTGTACTGGTTGCAAATGGGATTTGTGAACATTGACTGTAATTCCCAGTAGCTCAGCTAACTGAATGAAATAATCTCGGGCCAGACACAAGTGATGCTTGTTGGGCGCAGCGAAGAGCCAGTCGTCCAGGTATGGAAACACCTGAATACCCTGAAGCCTCAGGTGAGCCACTACAACTGCCATTACCTTGGTAAACACCCTGGAGGTTGTGGTGAGACCAAATGGTAGGGCTCTGAACTGAAAATGACTGGCTCCCAGCCGGAAGCGCAGAAACCTCCTGGAGCTTCTGTGTATTTTGATGTGGTAGTAAGCATCCTGTAGGTCTAACGAGCACATCCAGTCGCACTCTTGGAGATAAGGTAGAATGGACTGCAGGGTGACCATTCAGAATTTCTGTTTGGCTACAGACAGGTTTAATGTTGACAGGTCTAGAATGGGCCTGAGGTCCCCGTCTTTTTTGGCACCAAAAAGAACCTTGAGTAGACGCCTAATCTGGACTGATTGGGAGGACCTTTTCGATGGCTCGTTTGAGAAGGAGCTTTGAAACCTCTAGAGCTGCGGCCTCCCTGTGAGCGGGTGGAACATCCTGGAGGTGTTTTGTAATATTTGGAGGGGCAACAAAAGGAATAGAGTAACCTCTGGATATTATCTGAAGAACCCAGCAATCTGTCATAATGGACTCCCATGCCGCTGGGTGTATGGACAATCGTCCCCCGACTGCCTCCAGAGTAGGACAGTCGGGCAACCCCTCAGGGCTGCTGACCGGGTCTATCAGAGAAGGGTTCCCTAGACCCGAAATTCCTGGGACCCCCTCTACCTCTGGGTCAGCGTCGATCCTGTCCCCCTCTGCCTCTGGGGGAATAGCTGTCCTGAGAATCCCGGGAAAACTGAGATTTTTGGAACCACATCTTCTTCTGCCCTCTTTGATTCCTAGAGAAGGACCGCTGCGGGTTAGAGAAGCGGACTCCGATGGCAGACAAAGTCATCCCATCCTTTTCGCTGTGGACAAGTGTGTCACGTACTGTCTTTCCAAAAAGGGAAGAACCATCGTAGGGAGTGTTGACAAACAACGCCTTGAAAGGGTCCGCGAACTGACAAAATCTGAGCCAGGCATGACGCCTCATGGCTATGCCTGTCCCAGCCTCCCTAGCTGCTCCTTCTGTGGCATGGGAAAGGAGCTGCATAGATGTGTTTGAGACTGACTTCATAGTAAACATTTTTGCCGAGAACAGCTGTCTGTCCTGCGGCGATAAAGACTCTGAGGGCGACTCAGTGAATTTCGAAGCAAGGTCTCGCTGAAGCCAAATCACATGTGCCAAATAATTCAGTGCATGGATAAAAAAAGTCGTTGAGGAGTATACACGCTTCCTAAACCTATCCACCGACCTGGACTCCTTGTCTGGAGGATGGACTAAGGAATGCTCCTGTGCTAGTTCCTTCTTTGTGGCCGCTGCGACCAACATAGCATCAACTGGGGCTCCTTTTGACCAGGGTTGTCTGTCAGAAGGGGGAGATAAAACCCTGTCAGGGCATTTGGGGATGGGCTCTACGGTGTCAGGCTCCTTCCATGCCCTCGTGGTGATGAGGTCCACCAAGGGGGTCTGCTGGTGGGGACACCCAGGAAGTAGATGGGCCCATGCCAAAGGCCTCCAGGAACACTGACTCATCCCCGGAATGTTTTGGGGCTGACCAACCTCCCCTATGGCGGAGGATCTCCATAATTTCTCCGAAGGAGATGTCTTTGGGAGGTGACCTGGGGAAACCTTCTCCTTCATCTAAGTCAGTGTCAGTAGTGAGGGACTCGGGGGAGTCCAAGTGCCTCCTTTTGCACTTGTGCTTACGGTGACCCTCTTCAGTGGGACTTTCAGAAGGGGATCCGTGGGCCGCAGGGGTTTCCTCAGGGAAAATGACCTGGGGATCCTCTGGCACGGGCTGTCCCTGAGACAGGATGAAGGGAGTCGTGACCAAATCCAGGGGGGCCTGGGTGGTATCTGAGGTGATGGGCTGGGGTCTCAATCCCTGGGAGAGAACCCTCTCCACCACTTTGAAGGCCGAGGGAGAAGCCCTCCCCAGATCTGAAGCAGGGACCAGAGCCGAAGACAGGGTAGCCTGAGGTCTGAGGGAACGGATCGGATCTGAAAAGGTCAGAGCCGAAGAATCCGTTCCCCTGGGTCCGACTCCCTGTCCGCGGCTCCGAGAGTCACTCGGATCCGAACAAGTCAGATCCGAGGAACTCAAGGTAACAGCCGGAGTCGAGGTTGGAGGAACCGTCAGCGCCGAGCTACCAGCTCCTAAAAACCATGGATCCAAGAGCTCCGAAGCACAGATCGGGGAAGGAGAGATGGGGCGGAAAAGAGGCATGGAGGTCCCCCCTCCAGAGGGAGAGGGACCTGGCAAGACTCCCATCTGAATTTGGGTCTGAATAAATCTCTGCATCATCCTGTCCATATCCATGTCCGATAGTCTCCGAGTCGACCTCAAAGAGGCCACCGACTCGGATCTGGCTGGTCTGCGCAGTGGGGAGGAAGGCCTCGGGTCTGAATGTTCCAACAGTTCCGGTGAGAAACGAGGAAACTGGAGCCGTGGAGAAACAGGCCTCATGGTCTTAGATGGGGGCTGAGAAAGAGCTCCCTGTCTGGGGACCTCTTACGATGCCTGTCCTTCTTTTTCTCCCTTTCCTCTCTGCACCTTTCCTTTTCCTTCTCTTTTTCTTTGTCAGACTCGCTGACTGATGATCTGTCCTTTGAAGACCCATCGCCAGACGAAGAGGGAGGTTAAGTCCCTGTCTGGGTGGAAGGTGGTATACTAGAGACCGAGGCCGAGGCAGATTGCAGCATGGCAGCAGGGAGAAGGCCTTTGGCAACTAGCTTGGCCTTACGATCCCTAAGGGCCCTAGGGTTAAAACCTGAACAGACAGCACATTGAGTGGACAAATGTGCCACTCCTAAGCAAATCACACACAGAGTGTGACCATCGGCCGGGGAAAGCTTATGGCCACACTCTGTACATTTTTTGAAAACAGGCTTTGGCTGGTCAGCCATAGTCCTGCACTCCAAGGTACAAGCACTCCCTCTCCAAAAACCACACACACACAGGTAGGGGAAGGGCAGGTCTAACTACTACTCTATACAAAAACTTTTTTTTTTTAACACCAATGACTAAACGAGATACTACACAAGGGGAGGAAGGGAAATCTTACTCAAGCACACCTAGATATCAGCAAAAAAATTCTACTTACTATCCCTGAGCTCAGAGCAAAGGAGACCACGATGCACACTACTGGCATGGCAAACGAGATCTGAGGGAAGATAGGAGTTGGTAGGGCATTATGAGTAAGGGGAGGAGCTCAGAGCTTAGAGCAGGTGCTAGAAAAAAGTTGCCGGCTCGGATCCGATACGGATCCATATACCCACAGGTTGCAGATAAAATGAAGTTAACTACTTCAGATCAATGTTTTATTCTTTCTATTGAGTCACTCAACCCACTACTATCTAAAAACTTCCAAAATTTTGCATCAAATTTATTATTATTACTATTATTTATAATTAACTTATATAACTTGGACAAGATTCCTTTGTAGGTCAATCTACCTTCGATAATAGCATTCATATATTCATATAAAGGGGGAGTAGGGTTCTGTTCCTCAACGCATATTATCCACAAATTCATTTAATTTCTTACTGACAGATAATATCAACTGGTTAGCAGATTCATCTAACTTATATTCTTTCATTAAATATTCTGGGGATTTAGCGTTTCCTTTTTCAAACAATCAGACCATAATACTAATCCAGGGTGGCCACGGTGGTGCAGCAGTTAGAGTTGCTGCCTCACAGCAAGGGGTTCTCCGGTTTGATCCTTGGCTGGGGTGCCATCTGTGTGGAGTCTGCATGTCCTCCCTGTGGTTGCATGGGTTTCCTCCGGGTGCTCCAGTTTCTTCCCACATCCCAAAGACATGCTGTAGGTGGACTGGGTATTCTAAATTGGCCCTAGGCGTGTGTGCGTATGTGTGCCTTCTGTGGAAGGCTGGGCTGGGCTGGCAACTCGACACCGTAAAACTCCACTGCCAATCATGAAAGGACAGGTGATCCACTGTCGCAACCCCTAACCGGGAAAAGCCGAAAGAAGAAAAAAAAGACCATAATACTAATCCATTCCTTTTTAGTAAATTCATTTTAACATTGTTCAGAGTGTCCTTAAATCTAGACATGTTTACAATGGGAAAACACAAAAACTTCCATTTTGATATTAATGGTCTTTTAAAACATATTTATTAATGATTTTAAGAATTGATTTCATATATGCAGAATCTAAAGATTGAAATTAATTTCCTTCTAAGGTAAATTTTATTAACTAGGTGAAAGGATTACATATTTGTAATTTATCATATTTAATAAACATACAAGAATTTAGTATAATCTGCTCCTGGATGCTTTTCCATTGACTAGTGTAAGTTGAATTTATCCAGACTATAATAGAGTTAAAATATGCAGCAACAGAATAAGATTATACACCTGGGATGCTAATACCACCATAAAGTTATATGATATCTATAAGCCATTCTCAGCTTTTTAGACTATCATAAGAATGAAGTTAACAGTTTTTTTCCATTTTCTTTGAAAGTTTTTTTTATCAGGTGTTAAAGCTACTGAATGCAATATATATAATCTTGGGTAATACAATCATTTTAATAAGTATTAACCTATCCTCAAAAGTAAAAAAAAAATCATTCCATTTTTTTAATAAGAAGCAACACTTCTTCAATTACTTTTTTCAAAATTATTAGTAATAGTCTTATTCACATATTGATAGATTTTTATTTCTAAATATTTTATTTTCCTTCCCAATTACATTTATCATTAAACTTACTATTTAGTAATTGATTTAACACTAAAGCTTCAGTTTTATTATTATTAAATTTCAGAAGAGATCCTTCTTGAAACTTTTCAATTTCCTCATCTATCACTTCAATTAAATAATTTAAATCTACTATATTAGTAAAATACATATGCAAAAAGCTGTACTTTAGCTTGACAATCTCTCTTAATCAAGAATCCATTAATTTTTTCATTGCTTCTTATATTATTAGCTAAGGGCTCGATAACTAATGCAAACAGTAGAGGGGACAAGGAACAGCCTTGCTTTGTGCCATTGTTTAAAGTGAATCCTTGAGAAATGTAAGATTCAATGTTAACATATGCTTTGCCGTCTCTATACAGTTTTTTTTTTTTACTATTCCAATTAACTGTTCCAGAAATGCAAATGCTTTTAAAGTTTTAAACAAGTATTTCCAATCTACAGAATCAAAAACTCTCTCAGTATCTAAGGTAATTAGAGCCAATTTCTTGTTTGTTCCTTTTGCTAAATCTAAGAAAGTTACAACCCTTTTTATATTATCGGAAGTTAATCTATTGACTATAAATCCTACTTGAGCTTTATTAATTAATCTACTATAGCTATTAATCTTGTAGTGAGAATGGAAGCAAATATTTTATAGTCTACAGTTAATCAGGAAATAGGTCTATATGAAAAAATGTACCTATTATCCTTTCATTCTTTTAATATAGATGAGATTACAAAAAATTTCCATGACGGAGAAATAATCTTGTCACTCCGAATTATCTTGAAAACATCACTTAGTAATTCTAAAATATTGAATGGAAGCATAATCCATTCTTAAACCATCTAACCCTGGAGCTTTACCATTTTTCCTTTCTTTAAAGCTTCTTCAACTTCTATCAACATAAAAGTTTTATTCAAGAGATATTTGTTGGTCATCAAGTTTATTAGTAACATTTTTTTGAATAATTATCAATTTTGGAATCATCAGGATTATTATTTCTATCTTTATTAAGATCCTCATGGAATTTTTTAAAATATTAAGCAATTCCTCTATGTCTGAAGTAAGCTTATTAGTGTGAGGACTTCAGATATTACTGACTTGTGCCTTTTTGCTTAACATCTTACTTCTATTAGCTATTCTATGTAGATTTTTGTGAAGTCATCGAATACCTGTGAATTTTTATTTTATCTAAAGCTATCTTCACTTTATACATTAAAACTGAAAATTTGTCATTTTTGTAATGACTGCAGTATTATCGAATTTCTTTGTTTGTTGTTCAAACCTCACTTTGTGTATTTCATCTTGTATTTCTAATAACTCTTTATCCTACTCTTTCATTTTATTACTAGCCCATCTTCCCAGTCTAGCTTTAATATGCATTTTGAAGAAGTCCCATAGTATGACTTTACTAACCTGATCATTATCATTCAAAGATAAAAAAAAAAAATCTCAATTTGTTCCTAAGGTAACTTTTAAACTCTTTTAATTTCATCACATATACTAGGATTGTATAAAGAATTTGAAATGTCTTTATATCCATTAATATATTAATACTTAGTGCATTATAATCAAATAAAGGACAAGAATAGTTTTAAAATAATTCACTTTATTAAGTAAATCTATAAAGCCATAAATCCTATCAATCCTAGTTTGCAACCCATGCACATAAGAATAACAAGTGAAGAAAAATGACTTATCCTCTGCTTTTAGTAGTAAATAAACTAAATTATTATTAGTAATCCATCCATTTAGTGCTTTAGCTGATGCTGGTATTTTAGTTTTTTTCTGTTCATGTGTATCTTCTATACTAGGTATGCAGTTAAAATCCCCTGCTAAAACTAAACTACACTTCCAATGACTTTGTAGTAAGTTTAAGTGATCTTTAGTCACTCTTGCACCTATTCCAGGGATCCAGTAAAAAATAGATAGTATATATAGTTTGCCATTACATTTAATTATTACAAATGTATACATTCCTTTGGTATCATTAATGGATTCTATGTACTTAGGGATTACAGCAGATTTTCTCCAAAGTATAGCATTTCCTCTCTTCTTTTTGTTAAAAAAGCAGATGACAATACTTCATAATCACAGTTATTGAAATATTGTATGTCCTTATCAAGGGAGTCTCTTGCAAGAATATGACTACAAAGTATATCCAAATTTTAATTTTTTTGATTATATTTTCTGTCAACAAAGTTTTCAGTCACAGAGCTTTCATCTGTTGCTCCTCTCAGTTAGCCATCATGGCCATGCCCTTGGAAAAGGGCTTCTGATGGGAGAGGACTGTTAAGGCTTGTTATTGAAGGGTGAGAATTCTCAACTCTGGCAATCTGGATATCTGCAGTGGTGTATCCAGGTGGGTCCCAATGAACTCTATTGCTTGGACAGGGACCAACATATTGATTATAATTACCATACAGTAGCAAAACTGCAGTAAGGAATTCATGGTTTGGAGTAACAGATTCTTGGTGGAAGCAATTACGCACCAGTCATCTACATATGGGAATATATGGAACCCTTGCAGTTTGAGATGAGCTGTGACCACTGCCAGTGAAAATCTGGGGGGCGGTAGTGAGACCAAAAGGCAGGACTCTGAACTGGAAATAACTGTCTCTCAGCTGAAAGCTGCTTATCTTGATGTGGTAGTATGCATCTTGAAAGTTTACTGAGCGCATTCAGTTGTCTTTCCCTAACAGTAGGGTGGATTGAACCTTGAAAATCTGGAATGTTGTTTTACATTTGCTGAGATCCAAAATGGGCCAAAGATCGCTATTCTTTGGTAGCACAAAAAGAACCTTGCATAGACTCTGGATCCTTATTGATCTGGTAGGACTTCCTGGAAGACTTGTTTGTCTTGCAGCTTTTTTTATTTCTTGTACTGCAATTCCTTCGCGGGGGAGGGATGTCAGAAGTCTTTTTGAATTGGGGAGAATAAAGGAATGGAACTGTGCAGCCTCTGGTTATAATGCTCTAAAGGCATAAATCTTAGGTGATGGTTGTCCAGGCTAATGGATCTAGATACACGCACCCCTGGACTGCCTCCACAGCATAGCAGTTAAGAAACCTTTTGGAAGCACTGGAAGGGCCCATTAAAGAAGGGGCCTCAAAACCCTTGAATCTGTAGAACTTCTCTGCTGTGATGGCAATGTCCATTGTGCTTATTCCCACTTTGCCTCTGAGGTCCTATCTCTAGAATCATTGAGTGGCAAGCCCTTCATATTTATGGAACCCCAGCTCCTTATCCCCTTTCTGGTTCCTGGAGATCTGCTGGGGGGGAGTGGGGTAGAGAAGCTAATTCTAATGGCAGAGAAGGACTTGCTATTCTACTCACTTCTAGACAGCATCTCTTTCATCCTCAGTCCAAACAGGGTGGATCTGTCGTAAGGGGCATTAATGAAAGACATATTAAAATGTTTTGTGAAATTGCAGAGATGCATCCAAATGTACTGGCAAATAAGAATTCCGGTGCGTACTGTTCTCAATATGCCATCCTTCATGCTAGAAATAAGTTTCCTGGACATATCTGAGAGGGAATGGAGGGTAACCTATTATGTATTCATTGTTTTGCAGGCTTCTACAGGTAAGAACCACCTGAGAGGGACTTGGGAGAGGTTCTCTGTCAAGTCCCTCTTAAAAAGTATTAAATAAGCCAGGTGGTTCAGTGCCCTTAAAGCAATGGTAGCTGAAGCATACACCTGCTTTCCAAATCTGTCCTGTTAGGGGGCTAGACAGTGGAGCTCTCCTCTTTGAACTCTTTCTTGATGGTCTCTACTACCACAATGGAATCTACAGTGAGACAAGCTGCAGACAGGCCTGTCTTTAGGGCACACTAAGATTTTATCAGGTTTGCAGGGAATTGTTTTGACCACGTCTGGTTCCTTCCAAGCCCGCCTTGCAATCAAACCCACTAGCTTGTATATGGGAGGAACCACCCAGGAAGTAGACGGGCCAGCCCCAAAATCTTCGGAGTACTGATTCTTCCTGGGAAGGGACACTGGTGAACCACCCCCTCTTCTGTCTTAAGTCTAGTATCTCACCAAAGGAAATGTCTTTTAGGGGAGCCTCCCTCTCATCAAAATCAGTATCCTCTGCGAGGAACTCCTGAGGGGAGTCCAAGTGCCTCCTTTTGCAGGTGTGTTTCCAATGTACTTCCCCATTGGGCAGTTCCAGAGAAGACTCTGAAGCAGATGGGCTGTCCACAACATGGACTGTTTTGACGCCTCGATTGCTGGCTTTCCAGAAGTGGTAGAAGGAGAAGGAAGAGCCTCAAAGAAGCTAGTGGAGGAACTGACAGCTCTGAGTAGGAGAGAGATGCCAGCTCACTGGGCTTAGAGAGGATTCTGTCAAAGACCTTGAAGGACAAAGCTGATATCAGCCCGAAAAAGGCCCTGTATGCTCCGAAGAACCTGACAAAGGCATGCCCTGAGAATCAATCTGGCTCAACTCTGAAGCCGATGCCAGAGCCAAACTCTGATGAGCAGAACTGCCAAGTGGAAGAGAAGGATCCAAAAATCTTGGAGTTGATCCCAACCCCCAGCACTGACTTCTTGGCCCTTGGACCTCTCGAGATATGAGGCAGTTGGAGACAAATAGGTCAGAGATAATGTCGGAATCAAAGAGACTCAGTCTTTCAGATGCAACACAGGCAATCCTCAGGGCACACTCGCACCCACAATCACCAAATTTGAAGGTCAAATCAGAGAAAGAGTGACAATCATGGGGAGAAGCATCTCCCAAACCCCTGACAGGGGTCGGTGAACGAAGAACTCCCGTCTGCATCTGGGTCTTCAACAATTACTTCCTCATTCTGTCCACATCTGCTTCAGACAGATTCCTGGTTGTCCACAGTGACCTAATAGAAGTGGCCAAAGAAGGTGGGCTGGAAATCCTTTTAATAAAATCTTTCCTGTATGAAGAGAGAATGTAGCCTAGGACTTACTGGTTCTGGGGAGAACCTGGGTCCAGAAAAGGTGGGGGTAGGTGACCTTATTCTTATTGGTTCCAAAACAGTAGAGGGATCTGAAGACTTCTGCACCTTTGAAGCCAAACCCAATGGCCTTAATGGGTCAGGGGACCATTTTGTAAGTTCCTTTTCCCTGTGCTTTTCAAAACTTTTCTCCCAAGACACCTTATCTTTATCTTTTTCTTTAAGCTTTTTCCCTAGCTGTTATCTAAAGACTTCTTAATGGAGGGAGAGTAAGATGAATGTGTGGGGTTACCTTCTCCCACAGAAGCAGGGAGAAGCCCCTTAAAGGTGGGTTTCAACTTTCAGTCAATGCTCTGCCCCCAAAACTGGAGCAAATGGAGCAATCCTCTTTGAGGTTTGTGGCCCCAAACAGTAACAACACTTAGAGTGTGCATCATGGGGGCTCTTGTAGTCACAGGAATCATACTTTTTAAATCCAGAGGCCTTCTCCTTCATCCTCAAAGAGTAAAAGATTAATAAACACCAATACTAATAGCATAAAAAAGGGTAAAAACCTGTAGCATCAAGGTACACAACCTGTACACTAAAGTACCCCTAAAGAACACTATCAAGACACTAAACTAACTCAAAAAGACTGCTGACAGAAAAAAAACATGAACCCTAATAAACAGCAGGAAAAATGGATGGAAAACTACCCACAAACTAAAAGCTTTTTTATATAAATGGGGGGGGGGGTTGCAGGAAAAGATCATAAATAACCTTGAAGGAGGTAAGGAAGGAAAAGCAGCAACACTAGCTAGTACAGACAAGTTATAACGTTTTGAAGCATTTTTTATCTGCCAAAGCAATGATCCAAGGAAAGCCACACCTATAGTGTTCGAGCAGCACATGAGATCTGAGGTATTCAGTTGGGGGAGGAGAATTATGGGCAGGTGAAGTAACCTAAGTCATGAATTCAAAATCAAAGAGCTGCCGATGTCGGATCTATATGGATCCAATAGACTCATCAGTTGAGGATGGATGGAACAGAAAACATTGGATCTCATTCTATAACTTGTCGTGGTTAACCAAGGAAGGCCACTGATGTGTTCTACCACTCCTATTTAACAGGTAGACAGGGAACAGGTCTAAGCTCTAACTGGGCTTACTGTAGTTGTTTTCCAAAATAATATAATACCAAGGGTTGAAGTAAATCCAGTAGGGGACATGCATCCCAGAAGAATAATGATGTATGCCCTATTGCTAGGTTTAACATGCATCACTATGGAAGCCGACACCTTTTGTACCTTACAGACTACAGTATTTTGAAAATTTG